>NC_137695.1:99410797-99585797 GCF_964034855.1 Anser brachyrhynchus
TAGTGTAGTGGTTTATGCACTAAGAACGCAGTAAATTTGGTCATTTAATATCATTCTCTTTACTTCTGATATGCACATTAAAAGCAAACTGAGACTCACGGTAAAAAGTCAGAAGAAAAGGGCAGAGCTGAACTTTGGCATTTGATGCGCTTATCTCTTTTTAAACATACAGTATTAATTGTTGTTTTATTTACTACATAGTTATTTTCATTGTCTGTTGTTCAGGTGGTGTGAATACCCTGAGACATGAAATATAACAGGGTCTGTTACAGATTAAAACAGGATCCAATAAAGAAGACGTATTCAAAAATATAATACTGCCCCTTCAAATCAATAAATAAAGACAAGCATTTCATACACTAATGCATATATCTATGACCATTATAAATTAGTTGCTTGCCAGAAAATACACTTCTTAGCACAAGTGCCATTATTTAAAGTTGTCTGTTTAATGCACACTTAGTATATTTTCTCATCCAAAGCTGCACTGCATAATTAGACAACATCCATTCTTAAAAACTAAAGTAGATGCCAAAAATGTAATACATAAAGCATGACGTTTTACAAATTTACATCTTCGAAAGTTATGTGTGGTTTCAGATAGAAAAAAATTGCAAAAAGATCACTATATTATAATGGTCCGGGTTTCATCTTAGCTTGCTCCATCTGTCGGCTGGCAGTAATGTAAGTTATAATGCACTCATTCTTATTCAACTTCAGTGAATGGGTATTTTCCAGGGTAGTTCTATTAAGTGGACAACTAGATAGGTGTCTTAATAGTTTGCTGAATTATGGCTGTTTAAGTCTTGGTTAGATCAATGGGCTGATTGCTGGTTCTTTTCCCAGAAGACATTTATTGTCTTCTAAGGTTAGCATGGATTTCTGTCTGCATTCCCAGCATGGGTGGGTTTCCTGCAACCTCTTGGTCATATGCTCTTACCTTACCTGCTTGGCACGCCTTGGGAGGGGTCTGCTACCCCCACCCCACCCAGATGGGTGGGCGTGTCTGTCTCCTCCTACACTTTTCCAGCAGAACGGGGCAGCCAGGCTGATGTCAGTCATCTCTGTGAGAGCTGTGACACAGTTCTCCATTCCCTCATGGGCCCTTTTTTGCACAACAGGCCACAACAAATCAACTGATCAAACAGAAAAATGAAGGGCAATGTGGGCCCACTGCTGAATGATGCAGGAGACAAAGGATAGGGATGAGTCTGATATGCTCAATGCCTCCTTTGCCTTAGTTTGTTGCTGACATTCTCTCTCAGGCCTCCTGACTACCTGTGCCTGTTGTCACTGCCTGGTGTGGTGAGGTACTGCCCAGGGCAGAAGAAGAGCTAATTATGAGCTAGTTTTGTAGACATGGCATATACAAGACCATTGGGACAAGTTGATATGCATTTGGTGTCACTAAGGGAGCTGGCCAGTGTGGGTGCTATCTGTCCTTTTTGAAGAGGTGTGAAGATCAGTGACATGGGGAAAGATGTGGGACACTCCTATCCAGTTGGACTAATGGCAGTCCCTGGGAAGATCAGGAATCAAAGTCCCCTGCCAGCTGTTGCCAAGCTCATGAAGAACAGAACAGTGAAACAGCATTCTGGTATTACAAGAGGTAAATTTTGCCTGAACAACATGATTATCTTTTACAGTGAGATGACTGGTTTAGTGGATGAGAGGAGAGCAGTGGACGTCATCTACCTCAACTTTAGCATAGTCCTTGGTATTGTCTCTGTAGGGCCATTGTAGACAAATATGAAGGGTACAGACTGCAAGGAAGACTACAAGTCAGGTGAAAAACTGTATGGACTGCTAAGCTTAAAAAGTAATGATCAATGTTATGACGACCAGTTGGTGGATGGTTACTGGTATCATTCAGGGACTGGTAGTGGGGCCTATGCTGTTTAGTATCCTCATTAACAAGCCAAATGATGTAATGTGATGCACTTTTATCGTGGTCCAGTCTGCCAGTGTGCTGGAAGAAGAGCTGCCAGCCAGAGGGACCACAACAAGCTGCAGAGATGGGCTGACAGAAACCTCAGGAACCTTAACAAAGGCAAATGCAAAGTCTTGAACCTGTCATGTAATCAGTGTGCAAGAGCAAAGGAGGGGGGTAACTGCCCAGGCAGCAGCTCTGAAAAAGGGATCTGCAAATCTAAAATGGGGATTCAGGAATTCTTGTACAAGTTTAGTATGAATCACCTGCAGTGAAGGCCAGTTGCATTAGAAAGAGTGTAGCTAGCGGGTCAAGGGAAGTGTTTATTCCTTGGTGTTCAACCCTTGTGAGACCACATGTGAGTAGTGGTTGATTTTGGGGCTCTGTGGCTACAGAAAGACATAGACAATGTGGAGCAGATCTGTCAGAGAACCACCACACTAGCCAGGTCACATAAAGAGAGGATGGCAAAATGGCATTCATGTGGGAGGTGGATCTATTCAGTAACTCCAACTACCTACTGGAATATTATAGAGGAGAAGAGACCACGCTCTTCCCAGTGAAAGGACTATAAATGGTGGAGTCAAGCTGCAGCAGTGGAAATTCCAATGAGATACACAGCCAAAAATTCTTCATGATGAGAGTGAACAAGCACTGGCTCAGGTTGTCCAAGGGCTGTGAAACTGACATCCTCAGAGATATTGAGAACTCAGCTACAGAAGGCACTGGGCAACGCGACATAACTCTGAAGTTAGACCTGCTTTGAACAAGGAGGTGACCTCCATAGATTCCTAATGATTCTGTGATTCTAATCACCTAGAGAGTGTTCTTGATTTTCTTTTTATGGTTACCTCAGGCTCTGGTTAAGAGCTATCCCAGGGAATTAATTCCCTGACTCCTGGCCTGTCTTCTTTTTCCCTATTTTCCCTATGGTCAGTGGCATTTTGGCTCTGCTTCTTGTCTCACCTGGCAGCCAGCTTGTGCATCTCAGCAGCTTCTGCATGATGCCACAGGAGAGCAAAGGCTAGTGGGCCATACAAGCTGGCCAGCATGCCAGGAGCCTTTGTGCTTCTGCTTGTTAATCACAAGGTGGTACTGAGGTGTGTGAGCTGGCCAGTGTGCCAAGAGCCTGTGCATCAGCCACACAAAGAGAAATAAGCTAGCAGCAGGCAGCAGCAGATTGCAGAGTTGTGTCCCAGTGCTGTCAGGGGCAAGGCCTGAACCACCCACAGCAATTAGTGCAGTCAAATCAGATGCTGCAGCAGCCAGTTTGATCAAGGCTTGCTGCCTCACCTTCCCGCTGGCCTGGTCACCCCACATGCACCCGTTCACACAGGCAGCCTTATTTCTCACTAGGAGGGGAGTGAGAGTCACATTATGTTATATTAAATTATATTAATTGCATTTATTGCCTTATTATTTTATACTAGTTACATGATGCTCCTTGCATCATGTTATATATTGCTCTGGAGTCCCCTTCCCAATCTGAAAGTCTCTGTACAGCCACCATGACGTGCTCTCTGCAGGTGTACAGCCTTCATGACAGCTGAAGAGCTGGAAGAGGTTCTCACTGTTCCCCTTTCCTTCCTCTTATGCCATGCAACAGATTTCACTAAGCACACTGGAAGTGGGAATCCAAGCCTCAGGAGAGCAGGGAATGGGGTCAAACAAGAAACTGTTGATAGCCTGCTCTTTGCTTTAGCAGATAAATATAATAACGCTGGAGGAGAGCAGGGAGAAATGGCAGAGCTGGGTCCCCAGTGTCTCTTGCTTAAGGACAGATATCTGCTCATCTTCTCGACAGGGCTATCTCTGCCATTGTGGGTTCACCCCAGTAAATCAGCACGGGGTTGATTTGTAAACGGTTGGTCTCATTTACCGCATTCCTCTCTGCAAACTGAGCTTGTGCTAAGCTGCTGGAGCCCAGCCTCACTTTCCTCCAGCAGCTCACTTCCAAAAAATTATTGACATTGCCTCCAGCCCTCGGATGTTAGTGGTATTTTTGTTTTATGTCTTTCCTAACAAGTTGACGCAACTTAACAATGTTGGTCTTGTCACCAGATTATTCTTCTAAATGAGACAGTTATTCACAGTGAGTCATTGAATATTTTACAACATGGTTACAGTAGCTGCTCCGACAAGCACCTGTGTACAGATGAGAGTGTACGTACTGTCATGGCACTGTCAAAATACGAGATGTTTGCTGTACCTTTATTTATACACACCGTTCATCCCCTCCTTCCCCTACTCACAGCCAGCCCTTTAATTCTCAAGGTACCATCTCTCCACCTTGTTACTGAGGTGAATGCACAAGGATGGCCCTACCGCTGCTCTGTGTGTGTGCCTAAGGTTCTTTCAGGTGTTTGGGGAAAATGCACATTATTAACATTTTGCAACTTGTGTACAGACTATTTCCTGGCAGACCAGTGAGCTCTGGGAGAGGGAATCTGTCCTTTGGTGGGGATGGTTTGGGAAATACATTTCTTCCAAATTTCCCCTTTGCACTCCCCTGCTTGATTTATTTTTCTGCTTCTTCTAAAGGACTTTATAGCCAAAAACAACCATAGTATCTGCCTGATTGCTTATAAAGCTGCTTTGTGGCCATCTGGAAATAAAAATCTCTAGTACCTCCCCCCCACCTGAGACCATCCCCAGGGAATGAGTGTGTGTATACGCGTGTGTGTGAGAGCCTGCATGTGTGTGCAAGGCAACAGCAACTCTCCAGTTCATCCATGGTAAGAGAATACGAGCCTCACTTAGGCTTATCCCAGATTTTTGACACGTTAGTGATCAGAAAGCCTTGTTTATCATCTGCACTAGTGCACCAGAACTGAATGACCTATCCTTTTTGCAAAGTATTTTTCCTTCTTTTTCAATGTCTGTGATAATACCTGTTTCTCAGGTATTGCTTAGCATTAATTAATTCACATTTTAAAAGGATGCAGATGTCCTCAGACACATGTGCTATGTGAATATAAACTATTCTTGTTAGAATTTGTAATTTCTTTCCAGTGTTTGCTTCCTTTTCTCTCTCTCTCTCTCTCTTTTTTTTTTTTTCTTTTCCCCTGGAAAGTAATTGTCTCCAAACTAGTTAAACAGGAGTAGAGTCTGAGCAATAGACAGGCCTCTATTCTCTGTCATCTTGTACCTTGCACCTTGTCAGCAACACCTGTAAAAGCTGGTGTAAGATGGCAGTACTGAGCTCTGCTGCTACTTTACACTCATTTTGCACAGAGTGAACAGACTACACAAGGTGCAAGGCCCAAAGGCCTATGTTTTCTGCCCATTTGGGATATGCTCTTTGCATCAAATCTTGAGATTTCTTCCTTTTATTAAAGTAAACCCAAAGGGGTCCCCTAGAGGCATAGCCAATATTCACTCCTTGTGGGCACACAAATCCAGGATTAGCCTGTGGCTGTTCCCAGGGAAAGTGCTAGCTAGTGGAGTCTGAGCTAGTGTCAGGCAGGTACTGTAATGGTGAAGACATGCTCTGTCTGTTTATTCATCTGAATTAGGTGCCTCTGAAATGCATATTTGTGTACCCCCAGAGTTTAAAACTCCATCATGCCCGTGACCTATCTTAGAAATGCCATTTCTCCAGAACTGGTTTTCTTTCACATTCCTGTGAATTCTTCTTCAAGTAAGAAGGATCTGACTCTGAAACTATTTTCTGCCACTGCTAATTTCCCCCGGATAATGCGCAGAAACCTTGAAGATGGGAGATCTTCCACATTGCCAATTCCATAAAATTGTTAAATATTTTTTTAAATGCCTGTTTCAGTTTCTGAACAGATACACTAGTGGAAGCAGAGGGGAAGACTGGTAGATGAATAATTATTAAAGCTAGGTCTGAAATTATTCCAGGGCTGAGCTTCCCCTCCTTTGCAGGAAGAGGACATTGAATCCCTAGCTCTCTGCACTCCTCGCTTTTTTTGCAAAGGTCTTCTAATGTTAAATCGAAACAAACCAAAAGCCCACCACCAAAACTCCCCAGAATTACAATATTTACACCTGGATTTGACTCCAGTCTAGATTTAAAGAGGCTAAGGAGCTCTGTCTTTGTCCAAGAACATCCTTGGATGGCTACAAATGATAATAATTAGAAAGTGCTAGATTAAACTGCCTCACATTTTAGGTATCATATGGCTTTTCTGACACTGATGATGAGAGATCTAAATCTGTAGGTATTACAGATTCACAGATCTCTAGATGCAATTGTTATTGTTATGAATGTCTTATATCTACAGGCTCTGACTGAGATAAGAGTCCTGCTCATTGTGCATGCATTCAAACACATTTCCCAGTTTGCCCCATGACTAGACAAGAAAAGCAAATAGACATCACTAGGCAAAAGAAAAGTGAGGCACACAATGGGATCAAGCCTGGGCTTTTCAGAGGACCTCTTTTCAGAGAAACCTTAAGTATCATTGAATTTCAAAGGCAGAAAGAGAGCTTAAGTCTTTTATCCCACTACAACTCTCAGCCTGGCTGGCTAGTCATACAGGAAGCCCATGGACAGAGAGGCAAAACCTGTCCGGAGACAGCAATGAACCCCAAATCTCTAGCATGCTTTTGCACAGAAACAGTGTTTCCTCATACAAATAACAGTGTTTGGGCTCATGCCTGGCTTAGACTGAAGAGCAATGGATATACATCTATCCTAGTTACCACCACAACCATGAATTTTAAGGGTTAGTCATCCCCAAGACCTGGAATGGCTCATTCACCCGAGACAGAAATATTTCATTCAGCCTCACACCCCTAGAATTTTGAAGGCTGACACTCCTGAGCAATGAAGCTCCTTTTTCCTTCCTCTGCTTTCTCGGTGAGTGATCTTGACTGCATTTCCACCAAAACAGAGACGCAATATCTCAGAAAGTGGCGCACTGCATGTTTCTGCAGGCATTCATTGGCTGTGCCTCGTGTGTAGGGCAAAGGCTTAGCCTCTAAGATTTGTTGGCAGCCTCCTGCTCTTTGTTCTTCAGAATGTGAAAATAGTGTAAATAGCAGCATCTGCAATTGCTCCTGCTGCTCTGACTGCCAGCCAAGTCAGATACCCCTCCCCTCGGAGAGCAGTCCACATGCTGCACACAGGACTGGACCAGGGAGGAATTATATGCGGTAAGAGTGCAGCCTCAGGAGTGCTGTGAAGAATACAGGCCATCAGACAGGGAGGCAGATAGAATGCCTCCGAGTTTGGCTTTTCCCAGATGAAATTTAAGAAAAAAATGTCTTCCCCACATCATGAACCTTATATATGTTTTCAGGATTTTTGAGACTAAATCTATTTTGCTAACAAAAATGTTTTAAAGAAAGGGAGATAATAATTCACTCTTTGCTTTTCTTGTGCAAGGAGAGCTCTCTTCCAAGAGCAACCAGCCTTTCTGCCGTGATCCTGTACATTCCGGTCCACATTCTTACACTGAACCCGTCATTACAGTTCAAAGGTTTCAGCAATCAGGTTTAATCTTTTTCTATTTTTGCAGTGGTTTTTATAGCTCTTTAAAATATGTATGTAGAAACTAAGTTTTAGGAATGCTGAAAAAAAAACCACCTATTTTTCAAAATATAAAACTTATATTTTTCAACATATATGCACACACGTGTGCATACTGTGTATAGTATATATACGTATATATGTCACAGTGGATTTTATTTTCCTCTCCAGCACAAGTTGAAAAGAGAGAAAATCCTTTTCCAGGACGAAAAGCAATTTAAAATACCTGTTTGTCCATTCAAAATTAGCAAAAGAAATGGGAATGTGGGCAGGGGGAGAGAAATATGTTCACCTACAGTTTGCAACAAGAGAAGCTGGCAAAGAGCCCTGCAGTAAAAAAAAAAAAAATGCCCCAAAGAGATGCTATCGATGGATGGGTTCTGCAAGCTCCTTTCCAAACAGCACTGTCAGGCAGCACCACCCCAAAAGCAAACCTTTCTTATGCATAAAAATGGCATAGCAGGGTCAATGACGCGGATGAGTTGAGTTAAAGTATCTTGTAGGCAGTAACTGCTGGCTGGGCTCATAGGTAGCTGATGGAAGGATTAAAGCCTTAAACCTCCTTTTCCAACTCCATAGAAATATTACAGAGGGACAAAAATATTCCTGGGGATACACACAGACATATTTTTTGTCTGTGCTTCGTTGTGATTTTACACCATTTTTCTTCCCTTACTTTATCTAACCACTGCAATTTCCTTTCTCTCTTCTGTACACTTCAAGAGACAGATTGGACATAAAACCGAGTTTGCAAAAGGATTCAAGCTCTGCCTTGGCTGCATGGCAGCTGTCCTGAGCTGATGCTTCATCATGAAGTTCTTATTTTGCACTTTAGGCAAAGCATTAATTATCTTTCTAAATTCCATTTCCAGCTTTTTCTCTTTTCTCAATTAATACAGTCTTTCCCCTCTAAAACACCACGGTCCCACCTAGCTTCAGAGACTCATGCTTCATTGTAAGCCCACCGTAACATCAAGATTCACAGCTTCCAACTACATTACTCTCCTGTATTTATTTTTTTTTATTTGTATCATTCCAACACATGCCAACCTCTAGCACATAAAATGCCTGGCTCAGAGGAACAGACGTATACAGCTGCACTGTAATTGTATAAAAAAAAAGCACACTAATAACTCTTCAGTGCATTCAGAAACTCTGTTCATTGCAGGAGTCTGGGCAGATTGGCACATGGTGCATAGACGTAGATTATGCAGTGCTTAATGGCTAAAACTGGAGTGCTATATAACCCAAATACACTTACTTTAAATTCAAGAGAATGAGGCTTTTTTCTTCTTCCCAATAAGTGAATTTTAACCAAACATCACTAGAATATTTGTGGAAAGCTAAGTGTGTAGTATGTAAACACTGAGGACTGCAAGGGGAATCTAAGTCTAGGAGATAAGGTCTTTCAGCAAAAGGGGAGAAACACCCTATAGGAGAAGTGGCCAATCCAAACAGCTCAGATTTTTAATGCCAATTGCTCATGCATGAGTTACAGACCAATCGTTACTTGCAGAAACTATTTAGCCAGTAGTTCTGAATAGAGTCCATTTTGAGGAAATTTTGAACTGTTCATTGGGATGTTGGGAACAGAAAAAGGAGAAAAATATATTTAAAAGATTGTTTCTTACAAATTATCAACTGAAGTGTAATATTGTTCCTTGTGTGCAATTTGAAGATAGCTTTTCAATGTTAAATCTGCACAGAGTACGCTATAAGATTTTCTATGGTTTACATCAGTGAAAAACTGAAATTCATATTAGAAAGCAGTCTTGTTATTATCTACAAAGATTAGCACACTTGCAGTACGGAACCAATATTCACAAAAGCAGGCAGAACTGCACATGCTGTGAGCATACCACTCTGGTGTAAAAGCCTTAATTCAGAAAAGCAACTCTATTGAGGAAAAAGGAACGTAAGCATTTGCCTAAGCATGAGCATTTAAACTGCTTTCCTAAATAAGTATAGGCTGAAGCACATGCGTAAGTGGTTTCCTACACCAAGTGATTACACCTCCAATAATTTTATGAATTAATTTTGATTCTAATTTAGGAAATGAGGGCTGCGCCCACTCCTCCTCGAGACTCCTCTGGATATGCACTGCTCCCAGGCACTCAGTGGGCATCTGGTGTCGGCAGTGCATGCAGGGGCTGCTCAGCCCCCTGGGCAACTGCTGATTTCCCTGAAGGACCAGCCTGGGACCCATCACTGTGTGGACTCATTCCCTGATGGCAGCAGCTGCACACCATAAATGCACTGAAGGTCAGCAAAGCAGCAAACCATAAGCTACCCTGTAAACTACAGGGGTGCTGAGCTGTGGGAAACTTTAGGAAAAATACATAATGGCCCTTCTAGGGCTGTAGCAGTAGCCTCAGTTTTCCCAAGTGTCCAGCTGGAGAGATGAAAAACTTTCTTTGGACCATTTGGTTCAATATCTACTGAGGTAAAGAGGATTCACAGCCTTGGTGACAATCGAGATGAATATATTTACAGTGGAGGATCTTTCCTTTTGCAGGCCTCAAGCTGGGGCAGTGCAGACACACTGGTTACACCTAACAATGCCAAGTGCAAGAAAGGGTCAAATTAGATACAGGTGTCTAATACAAAACAGAATAGGTAAGAAAAGACAGAATTCCTGTATGTATGTTTATACATACAGGATGTATGTATATATATACATGCACACACATACAAACTCCAAACATCTTTTTTTTTCCCTATTGATTATAAACATATTGGCTGAGAACATAATTTCCTGTAGCTTTTGGGTTTCTGTAACATTTTCAAGTATTTAGGGCACAATCTGGAAACTAAGCTGACAGACATCACCTTTGAGCGATATTGGCTTGCCACTGACCTCATGCACCAGTCAAAAAGAATAGCCTGCTCCATCTTTTACCCTGGTACGTGACTTCAAAAAAATCAAACAAGCATTTCTCATTACACTTATTAAATTGCAGTATGGCTTGTTATTAATTGACTGAGGTAAAACAAAACCCTCTCACTGTAAAACATAATTATTTAAGCTAAAGTGCTGATGACTTAAAACGTCATGTTATAGCATATAATCTAGGCTAAAATGAAAGATAGGAACATCTCCCTTGGCCCAATTGTACTGAATTCATGGTTAGGACTGAAAAATGAGACTCTAGACAAATGCAGGCAATGGGTATTGTGTCTGTCAGTCACCAGCTGCCTAGGTGTCCCTTACCCATATGGAAACAGCTGAACAACAGGCTACAGCAACACGGGAAACCTTCCAGGGGACAGGGCCATGCCCATGACTAATCAAAGAGCAAACCAAAGTATTTACCTTCTATGTTGAACCAGCACAGTCAGATCTGCTTCACATCTGTCCCTAAAGGTGTCCGTGGTCTGGGAGCTCTTGCAGTCCCTTTCTTTCTCAAGCAGTTTCTAGTTTTATGGTGTACTTTAATTTGGAGAGGGAAAGGGCCTCTTATTAGTAAATAATTCATCTATCACACTTCTATCTTAGATTTATGAAGCGACTTTTCTTCACCAAAGAGCATTACAAATGACAGGCTAGTTCATCCCTTATGATTTTTGCCATGGAGCAGAGAGCTAGTTCAAATAGTCCAGAAATCTGTCAGAGGAGGAGGGAGCCGGTCGCCAGTGCTGTCATCGTCCCCTCTGCCTGCAGCTCGAGGGACGGCTGCATGCGTGAATTCTGCCTGACTGGAGGCCCAGTGAGATTTGGAGCTTGGAAGGAACTCGAGTGAAATGTGTGTCCTGGGCAGCCGTGAACCCAGGAGGACTGACATTATATGTGGCATAAATGCCTGATAAAGCCACGTGGGAATACGTATGGAAGTAATGGCTTGGCCTAATCAATAGCAGCTGCTAGCTTCACTTTTATGCTATTGTATCTCATCAGGGCATGAGGTGTTTTGGCGTGCAATAGGTCTTGCAGGATGTGTCATCTGGGGGAAGCATCGTAAAGGGTCTCAGCTCCCTCCAAATGTATCAGAAGTCTGTGGGGTGTCACTGGAGTCTCCTAACTTTAGCATCCTCATAAATTTTTGTGTCCAAGGTGGAGGTATCTAGGGTTAAACCCACTAGCATCTAACGCTGAGCATTGTACAGCCGCACCCCTAGGTACCTTGTGAGCAAAGCAGAAGTCAAAACCCGAAGTTATGCATCTAAGCTCCCCTTCAAAACCAAAAATTCTGCTGCCTGAGGGTGGCTTGTCACGAGCTGACATGCTGAGCCAGGAACCAGTAAGAAATGGTCTATCTGGTTACTCTGTGAGGATTAATTAGCATGGTGACAAGTTCTAAGCTCTCCTTTCATCCCAACAAATACTTCAACCACGAGTTAGAGAATCCTTGATTATTTGTTTTATTATTTTCCCTTGTTTATTTAGTGCCCTTTCCTCTCTTTCAGTGGTATATAACCCCCAGCCAGGCCTCCTCTGCAGGGAGGGGATACAAACTCAAGACCACTCCACATCAGTCAATCCACGAGCATGTGCTCTAACCCCCAAGCTGGCAGAGAAGTCTTTGGGTAGAAGAGGTGGCTGAGAGATGGAGAGGACAAACAGCTCCTTTTTCAGGGGCCTTGCATGGAGATAGATATATTAGGCATGCTCAGAACATACACTAAAGTAGTAAAACTTTTTCACAGAAGCTATCATAACACAAAGCCATGTCCTAATAAATATTCACTTGTAGAAAGCTGTCAGGGTCTCACTTTGCACCAGTGCTGTCATGGGAAATTCAGAAAGCTCATCCCCCTCTTCTTTACTTTCTGTGGTGTATCTGCACATCCAGAAAGTTTTGTTGTTGTTGTTGTTGTTGTTGTTGTTGTTGTTGTTGTTGTTGTTTTTCTTGGCTTGCCACTGTCCCACAAAAGAAGAATATTTTCTTTTTCAGCTCCTCCCAGGTTTGGGATGAAGATACTTGCTGTCCAGTGCTGCTGTTGGCATTGAAAGGCATTACTCCAGTGGATCCTGCTTGTGACAGAATGGAGCTTGACAATAAACACAGAGAAATGGCATCCTAAGCAGAGGGGATTTCACTGTGAGCATATGTCTATATTGACAACATTCACTGTCACAATTCTTCACCAGTACAGCTCTTCTACTTACATACCACAAGTCATGGGCTTTCATTATCTTGTCATTTATCCCAAAGGCATGTAGCCCATACATTCTAAGAAACTCCTGTTTGCAGTAAGAAAAAGACAAAATTAAAAGCCATGCAGCAGAACATGTGTAGATGGACATGATGCAGCTATACATGTGCTTTCCATAACATAGGTTTTCCACACAGACATTTGCTAGCCTACGTTAGGACCAAGATCAGCCATTACAGGCATACCAGAAACTCAGAGCAGAAGAGCACCATTCGATGGGCTCTACAGTCTAGGACAGACCTGGCCTCACAGAGAACTGAGGGAAAGACAAGGGAATGAGACACCAAGAGCACAGCCAGGAGACTGATGACGAGTAAGTCATCCATGTGATGGTATGACCTACAAGTTCAGTTGAAACTAGCTCTCCTTTCTCCCCATAGCCACTGACTCTTACATACAGGAGCAACAGAAACAAACCTTTCAGCGTATACCCCTTTAAATGTAGGCAGCATTATTGCTGGGGCTTAAGAACATCTGGGCATGTTCACAATAGGACAGCAGTATTAGATCTGTCATAAAAATGTCTGGTGCATCCAGAATACTCATGTGCGAACACCAAAATGATGCTGTCCCCTTCACCTTTTTTTTTTTCTTATTTTATTTTTTTATTTTTCGGTAGAGGAAGATCATCCAGAATCAACCCAGTAAAAGGAATTGTCATAAAATCTCACACCATTGACTTGTAAATGGAATTGAATCTGTAGAGTCTACATAATGATCCTATCAAAAAGGGAAGGAGCTATCACATTCATATAACAGATGAGATATGAAATGACTACTATGGCAGATGAACACCCCAGAGGTATTTTGCTTTATTCTACTCACTGCGTTTATATTTCCAGTTTCTCTAATTTTAGTTATTTTTTCCTCAGGTCTCAAGACAAGAACAGAAAGACTTTCTTTCCTTTCTTTTCTTTTCTTTTTTTTTTTTTTAACAAATAACCTCATACAGAAGTCAATAATATAAATACTTATGTTTCCGAGGTCAGTGCTAGGGCTTTATTAAAACTGATTTTTCACAATGTATTCTTCTGCTGTTGCTTTTGCTGTTGCTGCTAGAAACCTTACAGTCATTTCCCCTTCCCTATAACCATCATTTGGGTTGCTGAGAAGTTAAAGTACTTGCAGCAGACAGGGGCCAAGTAGTGACAGGCTCACCTTCCTCACTAAAGAAATTGCCCTGCTTAGGAAAATCAGATGCAAAGCCCTCCTCCTTCCCCTTCTAACCCTCACACATTCCTTTACATCTCTTACCTCCATCCCTTTCCCCCTTCTCCCCGGCCCCTTCTGCTCAGCCTTTTGATTAGTGACTACTTAAAATAATCAGAACAGCCACTTAACTGGGACTCTTACACTCACACCTGAAGCTAAAACACAGTGTCATAAAAATGAAAAGTCATCAGAATCGCAAAGACTGCTGTTTGCATGCAGCTGCCAGAATATATTCATCCAGCAGTGATTGTGCAACGCTGCTTTTAGTCAGCACGAGCTGGATTAGTACACAGACCCTTCTATCACTGCCCTCCAGGGATTCACACCCTGGGTTTAATTAGGGTTTGAGCCTGGTTCTGCTTCAGAGAGATGCTGAGTTAAGTGCAGCCCCAGTGTATTGAGCTGGACGACCCCTGTCTATATGCAACATGCTCCTACTGTGGCATACACACTATGTGCGTGCACCCTGCTCGCACATTCTCCTACAACCTTTTTTATAAATTATTGGCAATACTACAGTGCACAAGCTGGAGGGTATTGGTTAAACCGTGTGCTTTAGACTTATTAAACATCACCAGCCCCAGGGAATGAAATGAGCCAGGGCTCATTCGTAGGAAGTGTTGTTGGCACTCTCTAATTGTATAGAACAATATAATCCAATGCGATGTAATGAAGATCTATGGAGAAAAACAGCTTTTTCCTTTGAAGAGAATGCCAATGTATTTTAATTTTTATTTCATTCACTGACAGGTCGAGAGATGAAAAGCGCAGTGTGATGTTCCACCATATTATACATACCACATACACATGTATATCCTATATACACATGTATCAGTAAACAAGGCAAAGATTGGAGGGCAAACAAAGAGAACAAGAAATTCAGAGTGAAAACTGGTGCTAAATCAATTCCTCATGCCTCTCTCTCATTATACAAAGGAAGGGAAATGTCCCATACTGTGCCCAGAACATAGACAGCAACCTTTGAATTACAGAGTGGTATTGAAGGTGCAGTGCATCTCACTTTAATCTTATTTAAACTTGTTTATGCTTTTTCATTGTTTTGGTTTGCAAAGCCCTAGAGGAAGATTCTGAACTTTGTATTAGCTACCTGAAAGAGCAGTTGTCTGCTACATGAATAAATATTTAGAAACTATTCTAAAATCCACTGAAGTTAATGGAAATATTTCCATTGATTTCAGTGGACTTGGATAAGGCCTTTAGACAGTTGTCTAAAAGGAATAGTTTTACCAACTTTATATTTAAAATTTCTCTCAGATTAGCAATTGAATAAAAATAGAGGCAAAGTAGGAAAGCCTTGCAAAATAGGGACAAATACAGCAAATTGTGTAATCATAACTTGCTTCTCTATTTCTCGTTCTGTCTCTCTTTCTTCAGTATTTATTTACCATGGAGGACAGGTTTATAGTTTTTGTGCAGGGAAGTACTGTTGAGAAAAGCACAGCACAGCAGCAAAATGGGGACAGAAAACAAACAAACAAAAAAAAGCCTGCCACCAAGAACAGAATTAAGCATGGGGTTACTATATAGTCATATAGAAAGATTTGCCACTTTTTTTTTTTTTTGTATTAACCACTGTTACTTGTCTGATTTTGTAGAACCTCAAATCCTGCTTTCCTCAACAGTGTCCAGTTTGCCCATACCCTGGTAAAAGCCTCATTCAGGAATAACACAGAGATGAAAGCAGAAAATGGCAGATTTGTTGATGGATGCTGGAGGGGAAAGACTAGAATGAAAGAAGGCACAAGATGATCAAGTATGACCATGGAAAAAAGCATGGCAATGTTTTCTTGCTTATAAGCAAGATCCAAAAATTCTTCAAATCGGTTTTCTTTCTGAACATAGGAAGTTTGACTATGGGGCTAGGGTTAAACTGAAAAAAAAATAAAAAAAATAAAAAGGAAAGTCTCAGAAAGGAAAAACCTTAAAGAGCTCCACTCTTTAGAGTCTTCTCAACTCTAGAGGTTGAGAAGGTCACCCTGAAGTCTGCGGAAGCACAGTGAAGACTGAGATTAAAGGAAACAGAAAATGGAAGTGTAGCATGCCATTTTTAATGAAGGAATGGGGTTTAAAAACCCGCTCTTCATTTTGCACTAAAGAAGAGTGGGGGGGTCCATAACTCAGGAGATCTCCACCATGAAACCTGAGATAATCAAGGCCCCTCAGCACCCCCAGGGCTGAGCGGTGGCTGAGTGGGAGCAGAGGGTGGCTTTGCAGACCTCCTTGAGGCACATTTCTCCAGCCCCCAGCTACCAGGGCTGCAAGGCTCAGGGTTATTTACTGTCCAGACAGGGGGAGGTGAAAGGCAGATGGAGCCTCACGTCAACCCCTGTATGATTTATACAAGTCTAAAGGCATATCCATATTGACATTACCGAGCGCCGCTTCAGAGCTGTATTTCAGCCTATACTTCCTACCTGCTCTAAAACTCTTCAGGACAGCAGTTCGCCATATGTTCGGGTTTCTGGGACAATCTGGATGCCTGCTTTATGTCGAGCGAGGGCTCAGTGGTGGTGGGGCCCAGCTCTCTCCTCCCTTTTGGAGAACGCAACCTCTCCCTGCCGGGGGTGTGGGGCCCGGCAGCCATGGTGAGCCACGCTCTGGGCCTGCGGGACGATGGAAGCCATTATGCCAGATTATACGAGCATCAGGGGACTTGTAAAACTTTTATTGTCATTTAAATACATATTTAGGGATTGTTCTGCATGGATAATATTTAATTTCCACACCTGGTTATTTACTATTATCGAAGTCCATAATTAATCACCTTTAAAAAAGGTTTTAAAAAGGCCCCGTGGACCTTAGTATCTCTGAAGGACCAGGGACACTTTGTCACCTCGGCAGGTGAGAGGGAGCTGGGCCCTGCTAAATGAGGAACCTGCACAGAGGCACGGAGATTTGCTCACAGGGCATTTTTGGCAGTGTGAGAGACCGGGCCTCACATCTACCTTGCTCCTTCTCTCAGATGTCAGCAAGACTCAGCATCTGACCTATTTCTTGGTGACATTGCAGGGTTCTGACCCCTTATTTAAATGGGGAACTTGCCCTTTTCAAGTCTGTCTGATAACCTCAGGATCCGTCTGATTATTTCATACTCTGATGAAACATCTATTTTTTCATTTATTGCAAAATAAATACTAGTTTGATATTCATTGCATGCTAGTTTTTTAGATGCAAAAGACCTAATTCTTCACTGACTACTTTGCCACTGCTTGGCAGCCACATGGGTTGATGGTTTTACCAGGCATAGAGGAAGTAAGGATTTGGTCCAATATAATAGTTGACTCAGGTCCTTTCCACACATACCTCTTTTATACATGAAGCTACAAGGAAAAATCAGGAGATTCCTGGTATGGGTTTTTACAAATGGAATGATGGAATGACCCCCCAGAAAGCAGGGATTTTAGGTCCCACAAAAAAAAAAAAAAAAAAAAAAGACAGGCTCATTACAAGGAGAGATGCCATTTGTACTCCAAACAGATCTTCCTACCAGCATAACATGGGCTGTAGGTTCCTCTCTTTGACATGCTGACAGTGTCTGTAAGCATGTTGTTCTGAGCAGAATTATCTCATCTGAATTTATTCAGATGTCCTTCCTGTGAGTCAGAAATTTGAGCACACTGCTTGATGTCTCCAGTCTTCCTGTGTGTTGTCAACCACACCACAGCATTATACAGCCCATATCAGAGGACAGCAGTGACCTGTCCACGCATATGGAGGTGGAGGGGGAAAACTGGGATGGGGAGAGTGTATTTTGTCACCTCACAAGAGTTGCCTCATTCCTTTCCTTATGCTTTTATATGGCTCTGCCCCATTTCCCATTGTCTAGACACAAGTAACATTTTATTTCCTTAATAGGGTGTTACCTGCAGGTAACAGGTACAAAATCAGGGAGCTGCTCCCTTGCAGGTCATCCACCTACATTGGGAGTGCACTACTTTCTCACGGGAGTCCTTTTGACAAGTCTTTCTCACACTCTCATGTCTAAAAGTGTTTTGCTCGTCAGAGATGTTCAGGCAGGGCAGGTCTTAGCAGTAGTATTTTCATGTTGAGGAAGAACTGCACCACAGCTAACAATAAGCACTTCTTCAAGAGCTAATTGAAGATAGAATGTATAACACCATCTGTAACCAGCCATCTGGTGATTCCCAATAACACTGCCTTCCACACCACAAGGAGGGGAGGAATTTATAGAATAGCAATCTAGTTTGAACAATCTGATTTGGATAAAACGTGAGCCCCTCTTTGCCACCTCCTCAGCCATTATCTGCATTCAAACTGGGTGAAAACACAGTTCTTGTGAGGGTTTAAATAATTACTATCAGACTATGAATAATAATGATGATGATAATCAGAAATGTATTTATTGGTTACCTTTGAACTTTCAGATTCCAGTCAGACAAGATGCAGGAAACTGAAATCTCAGGAGAGTCTTTTTTCACAGAAATGGCAGACCAGTTTTGCATTCCCAGGGGATACTGCTAGCAGAGATAAGTATCTAAAGTTGGGAATGATTGTCTGAGTTGAACTTCCAAACCTTTTACAGTTCTCCATAATTCCCTATGCCTTCTTGTTCTAATACATGAAGGGACTGCAACTTAATGATCACTGACCCATCAGTTGTGAATCAACAATATATTTTACTTGCAGGAATGCAAAAACAAAACAAATCCTCCTCCAACACCAGTGGTTTCTAATGTGTTCTCACAACTTAAAACATCTGACATTATTTTTGCCACATATCGTTAGAGAAATTTGAACCTGTGCTGAAACTTCGAGCGGCCTTTTCTTTAAACTGTGAGAAAATTTTAGCAACTGCATTTGGTACCCTTGCAAATACAGATAGTGAATGGTAATACGGACAGACCTTCACTTTTAGCAACACAAATGGCACCAACTATAATAAATATGAAGAGTGATTCCCAAACCGAAGACTGGCAAATAGTTACCCAGCTGCTACAGAAATAGCAAGATAGATTTTTTTTTTTTTTAAAGAAAAGAAATTAAATGAAATGGATATTAGCTGGAAACATCTGTGTTCACCACAGAGCAAAATGCATATTCAGCAGCCAGTTTATTGGCTCTTTAGAGGATGTGAATGGTGCATTGTAAATAATGACACGCCTGTAATAAATTCCCAGTAAAAAAGAGAGGGGGACTGAGCTTGTTCCTCCCACAATTCACATTTCTGGGTCCCTGCTGTGAGTGATGATTCACAGCAGTCACAAATTCCTGTTTTCAAAATGCTATTGTATACTCCAGGGCTTTCATTAAGTTTTACACTAGCAAGGGAAATTTAAAACTTGAGAGAGAGAGAGAGAGGCTCTGTGGTGACATTCATTTAACACTCACTGTACTGCACTGATAGATGTGATAGGAGGGTGCATGTCAGAAATCAGTCTGTGTTGCTTTCTTTAAATGTAAAGAACAGTGCATGAAACCCTGACAGTGTATAAGAAACAATTCAAAAAACACCAAAATTGTGACTTGACAGCTTTTGTGTTTTGGAGGTGTATAAAACATTGCATAAATGTATTGGGCTTCAGCATTTAATTTGTGCTCCTACGGGACAGGCAGCTGTCTTAATTTCCTTCCTGATGCAAGTATATCAGGTCTGTGAGTGTTATGTATAAAAGATGTACTGCTCCAGCCTTACAGTTCCAGGACTGAGCTAGCTGCAAAGAAAGATCTCACTGCAGAGAATATACCTTTTCCTGTCAAAGCTGGGTATCAAGATGTGCAGATGAATTTTCTTGCCCTGACCAGGGAATTCCTAGAACATCATTCTGGTGCATGGTGTTCCAGCATACTCCCTCAGCTGGGCCTTTCACCTCCAGGACATGGTTTTATATTCAGTCTACATCATTTCAGCCAAACGGTTGTTCTACAGCTGCAAAGCACACTAATGAGATGAGTTTTTGGCAGACTCACAAAGTTCTCAGTGCCCAGAGTTACACATGTTGTACACTGTCTGCTGGCTACCTCTGTTTGCACTTAAGGAGGCACTGTAAGATTTTTTTAGCAGAGAATATATAGCCCAGTAGCTAAAATGTTATACAAGCTTCTTCTCACACTAGCAGATTTGCCATACCCCATCCATTTAAAAAGGAGACATCCTTATACTTGGCTAAATTAAGGGCAGATTTTCCAAGAACCAGGGCCAAATTCTGCTCCACTTTTTTTTATTATTATTATTTTTTTTTTTTATTTTTTACCCAAGTGCAATTTCATCTTTTCATTGGGATTGCTCAAGCAAAGACAAAATGTCTGTGTTTGTCATCTAAATGTAGTATGTTGCTTTGCTTCTTTTTTGCTCTGAAATTTAAAACCTTCTGTCACAATTTTAAGGTATATTTACTGACTTCCAATTTTCACATTGAAAAGCTGCACCCTACACATCTATGAATACACAGCAGCATGAAATAAAAGCAATTCAGATTCTGCTGAACAAAAATTTGTAACACTTCACCAGCATCACAGGCCTATTATTTTCAGGGTAATTTTAAGACTGAATTTGTGAAATTTGGGCCATTTTCCTCTTAGAACCAGCAGTTGGTCTAAAGCTTGGAAACAGACCCATTACATTTAATTAAAACACAAATGAAAATGAAAATCTTGTCACCCTTCTCTTCCTCGCCCTTCTCACCTTTCATTCTCCCAAAAAAGGGTAAAAGTTTAATGCAGTTATTGTGTTTGTTTGTTTGTTTGTTTGTTTGTTTTCCTGAGCTTTGCTTTAAAAGACTATGTAAGAGGTGGAAGTTGCTTGAAACAATGCATAGTCAACTAATGGTACTTTATTAATAATTTTGCTTTGTAAAAAAAAATAAAATTAAATTGTGTTGCTCTAAACACACCAGGTTGTAAGACTTCAGAGCAGCACCTACACTGTGCTATCCTAGCTCAACATCTCCTTCCTTTCCCATACAGCTGTCCCTGAGACTACCCAGCCCTCACACCACTCACTCCACACCTCACCCCACCCTGAGCCAACATTCTGGAGCCAGCACTGCAGGATTTGTAGCTCCATAACAGTTATTTAATTTTCCAGGGAGTACCACTTCATCTTTCTCAGAAGCTAGTGTCTGCCAGCCAGCTGCCATTTTGTGGAGCAGTGTTGATATAGTATGCTGTAGAAGAAGCAAAACTTGCATGCTCTCAGAGAAG
Organism: Anser brachyrhynchus; assembly: GCF_964034855.1. NCBI lineage: Eukaryota > Metazoa > Chordata > Aves > Anseriformes > Anatidae > Anser > Anser brachyrhynchus. The sequence continues at coordinate 99,431,773 of NC_137695.1, forward strand.
ATACTATTTTGAGTTCTTCTCTTCCTTTTTTTTGTTCACCTGTGCTGAGGATTTCTAGCTATTCAAACTGACTGCCTCTGCCTGCTCAAGGTATGGAAAACAATTTTTTTTTCTCTTTCTGGGGTAGGAGGAATTGCACAGCGTAAAGGTACCAGCAGGTGAAAGGGTGGTGTGCCACTTCTTTAGATTGGGTCCTGTTTATATGATGTCAGTGTAGTGGGGAACCTCGATACTTTCTAATGTTATGGCCATATGAGGTAACGAGGATAGGGAGGAACAAATGAGCTTCATACAGTGAATACAGTGTCTTTCTGTAGATTTTTTACTTCTTTTGTTTGCAAGGTGGAAAACTTGAATTTCCATGAGTTGGTTTTAAATGTTTCCTGCAATAAGATACATTGAACTATTTGGGTAGCTCTGTTGATAGCATTTGTTTTCAATATTTGTTTTCATATAATAATAATTTCAATCTGAGACATGTTTTTAAAAAACAAAATGAAAGCAAGACCCTTGAAGTAGAATAATGGAAAGACTCATTGCCCTTTATGTCACTGGAATAAAGAAGAACTACTTCTGGTTGTACTCAGAAATTTACAAATAACCAGAGTTAACTTTTCCTTACAATTCAGCATTTGTAATAGGTGTTTTCTTCTATCTCTAAACTTTGATAGGTGTCTATTTTCTTCTACACAATTCCATGATAATTGGACTCATCTGAACCTTTCAGAGGTGTAGAGTTCTGACTTTAATGTGGAGTGTTTGGTAGGAGAAGACTTTCACTTGGCAATATTACTGGTCTAAGAAAGCCCAAGTCTTTTGAATGACATGGTGTACTCCAAAACATATTTCCTTTGCTTTTGGGATAACAGGAGCTGATACAGGTCCAAGTGGAAAAGACCATTACTGGAAGTTACAATATGAAAACTGTATTTGACAGAGCAAGTATTTTTTGTTAATTTAGCAGATAATTTTCTTACACGGACAGAGCAGAGCAAATACATATGTGTTTTAAGAACCTGAATAAAATGAATTAATGTTTCTTTCTTCAGATCCTAAACAATGTTTACGTGACTGTTTTAAACTAAACCATTTTAAAACAGTTTTTAAGAAGCTCAGAGCTTCTTGGGATGATTTACAATATTATTTTTAAAATACTATTGCATTATATTTCATATAAATGACTCATGTATCATTTCCCAATTCTAGGAATCTTTTTCCCTGTCTCAAGGTGACTTTCAGTCTAGTCACCTTCCAGCAGTCTTTAGAGTTTTTCATCACCCTGTTTGAGAGTATCATTTCAGTGGTTAATCTCATCAGAGACAGCTGTCTCTGGGGTTCGCTTTTTGATACTGGGATGTAAAAAGTCTTTACTGACTCTTCCTTTGGGGCTTCAAGCACAAAATCCACCACTGACATATGCCCTGCAGAGAGGGGAAGCCAGTAAAATGATAACACAGCTATTAAATGGGTTCAACTATTTTTGTCTTTTTTTTTTTTCCAATAAAATTTTTGGAACCTACCCCGCTGTCATTGATTCTACCCCAAGAGAAGGAAGCAGAAAATCAGTCACTGTGAGAGACTGAAGCACTACACAGCAAACTGCTTTCAGCTCCCAGGAGAGACTGAAATATGTTCCCAAATAGAGGACTTAGAAACTTTTCTGTAAATTGCAAGAATGTGAATTATTCCTGTTAGAGAGAGACAGAGCATGAGAGAGAAGTGAGAAGAGTGGCTGCAGTTTCTCATCACAGCCCTATTCTTCCCTTCACCACTTATCAACATGTAAACTTTGTTTTCCCAGGAGTAATGATTTTACAACCACTAGGGACAATAGGAAATGTCAGATAAGAGACTCATTACACATCACAACAGCTCAGCCAGTCAAGACTGGAACAAAATTCGGGAAGAATGAGTGGAATTTTAGATGGTTGTTTTGTTTAAAAGTGGCCACTAAGCAATAATATAATGTGTTGGATTTTTATTTAAACCCTATGCTCGTGGTACATTATTTTTCCCCCTTTGTATCAAAACTGAAGAGAATTCTGCATTCAATGCTGCCATCTCCTTTTCAACTTTGGGGGAGGAATTCAGAACCAGAGGAAGTCTCAGACCTAAACTTTGTGCCTTCTGCTTATCTCTAATTGCATTCCACCACACATTGCAAAAGGGGGTAGCTGGCAACACGTATGTATAGCTTTCAGCTACTGTATAATGGATTTTGACACAGGCCACAGTGGTGATGACCTGTGTGAAGTGGACACCTGTTATGAAATCTCATATGATTTTGCAAAGAGCTCATGATAAATGTTGTCAGTTGAACAGTCAAGCTCTACAGGCCATGAATTCCTAATGGATTTCTTGGTTTTGACTGTTCAGGCTGGGGTATACAGGTTGTGAAACAAAGTCCAGCTGATAGCCAAAATCCTTTTCCTTCACTGCAATGCCACAAGTCACACATATAGGCTGAAAAATATTCTTGAACTTTGAGCTGTAAAGGAGTTTGCATCAGTGATATTGACTGAGGGGCCTTTTTGGAGGTCATCAGCTTATGTAAATTGAAAGTGTGTTTGGGACTCCTGCCACTGGCTGGGGTTTCTCTATGGTCATTGCCATGCATATATTACCCAGTAAGAACAGCAAGGTCCTAATCATCACAGTAAACTTTCTCTCTATTCTAAGAGGAAAATGTAATGTGCAATATGTAGTTTGCACTCAGAAAACAGAGGTGAACAGAAGTGAATAAAAAGTCTTTTCCTCCTGACTTCTATACTTCTTCCTTCCTGAATGTCTCAGCTTCAGATGATTCACTTTGAACATTCAGCTGGTTGCATCACTAAAGAACTTTGTAAGTTTGTTCTACTTTCATGTTTTCACTGCACTAGTGCCAAACAAATGTGGAAAACACAATGATATTAAATGGCTTCTGGAGAGGCCTAGCAGATTTACCACTACCCTATTTGTTATCTAGTATTCACTAAACAGAGAAGGTGTTACAAAAATTAGCTGTAGTGTAGGGCCCTACTCCAACCACAAGCAAATAAATTGGGAAAAAATGTACTAACTCCACAACTTTAAGGCCCACAAATGCAAATTTTAAAGTAGATCAATATAGCCATATGAGAACTAAAGTAAATACAGAGAATATTTACCACCCTAGATAATGATTGACATAATGACTGACAACCTCTTTGTCTTGCATTTAATATGGTATCTAATGTAAATGTTGCATGTTAAAAAAAAAAAAAGAAAAATTATTAAATACCCCAGACTCCATGTTGTGTGCAAATACACACAAACCATATTATTTCCTTCTCTCAAAGAAGTGGGTTGCATAGGCAGTATTTTCAGAATTTGGTCTAGTTCACATAATGCATCTCAGCCAGCACTTTTGGTCCTGAGACCTGGAGGCAAAATTTGTCTACAAGCCTGCTGATCAAAACTAAATTAGTCCCATATGATATTGTCACATCTTTAGTTCCAGGGATACTTCATAAATTTAACCAAAGGAGGACCATGTTGTTTGCTGTTCTATATACTGGGCAGCCTGAACGTGATCAGACTTAGGTCCTCTCAGATAGTGATAATCTTTATATATGTACTGCTCTTTTCTATTCATTTATCCAACAGGCAAACCATGTTCTTTTTGCCATAGCCAGGTCTGGAGACCACAGAATCACAGAAACTAGCTAAATACATCTGGAAACTGGGAAAATTGTTTCACTGTGACCTTTACCAAAGCGAGGTGTTGTGATACTGATCAGACGGTCAGCTTCCACTCTAGACTTCTGGAGCTAAAGTTTTGCCTCTTTCAAAGCATAAGGTCAATAATAATAATAATAACAATGGATCAAGAGATAACAGTTCCCCATCCAATAATAAATCATTCAGCACTGGTCCATCCTCAACCAAATTGGCTACAGCTTTCAGTATTTCTTTAATTATTTTCTGATGTAAGTTTGTGTTCTTGACTGGAAGAAAATGATAAGAAGATTTGTTTTAGCTCAAAAAGAGCTCCTATTCTAACTATCAGGTCAAAGATTATTTTCTTTCAGATATAAGTAAAATAATAAATCATTCACTGTTTTCTGGACATATAACTGCAAATTCCTTTGTTAAACATATTTGCTTGCCAGTTGCACAATGAATTATAGATTAATTACTCAATAACTGTTTTGAAGGTAATGCCTGATTGAGGACTCACACTCTCACATTGCTGAGTGAAGTCAAACACACGTGTTCAACTCCAGTCTGGCTATAGCATATGAGCCACTCTACCAAGGGATCGTAAAACAAAGTACAACGTGACAACCATGGATACTGCTGATCTTTGTGCGAAAGAGACAAGATGAAGGGATATCTACCATGGAGAACCAGATGGAGAGGTCCTTATAGATGCTTGGTCTCCTGATTCAGACACATCTGCTTGGGTGCATTTATTCTCTCCAGCAATGACAGCCTGAGCCATATCTCACTGACATCAACACAAGACTTCAGAGCATTAGGATCAGATTCTGAAGGTGAATGCAAGTCTTCATATTAGCATCACTAGATGTTAGGTAAATAATATATTTGAGGAACTGGGCCTAATTGATTTCATAATGTTTTATCTTTTACAAAAGTCTTAACTGCTTTTTGATATATCACTCAGTGGGTTGTTTTTACAACCTTTATTAATTTTAAATATTAAACTTATAAGTATGTAAATGCAGTACCAATAAAAGATAATACAAAAGATTCATAAGATTGGTAAGATGTCACAAACAAAAGGAGAAAAATGTTTCATAGTTATTATAAACATATAAATTATAATCCCAATTACTTTGTTTTGATCATTCAAGAGTGCAAGAATTTTTAGGGAGAGAGTTTAGGAGCTTATAAATGGAATTCTGCCCAGAGCTCTGTCTCCTTAGAATTTAGTCTGGTAAAATTAATTGATGGAAGTGGGAAGGTTGTATAAGGATGCTGTTAAAGCAGGAGTTTACTATTGCTACAACATTTCTCAACATGTTGGGTCACCACACCCATGCAAACAAAAAAAAAATAAACAACAACAACAACAAAAACACATAACATCTTCCTGATGGTACTAATAGCATATTAATTTAATATCATTATGATGTAGAAATCCAGTGACAGCAATTACAGTCCTGGAGTTGGGGTAAAAAGTAGCTACCACTAGCCTTTTGCAAACTGAGAAACAAAACAAGAACTCTCCTGTTTTGTGTTTACCCCACAATACTAAAACTAAGAAAATCCTTATATGAAGCAGCCATGATGTTCTGCAGTTCTGGATAATTTTACATCACGTGATAGTGAAGAATATTATTTACTCACTCCAGTACAGAGAGAAAGATGAACTATGTCTTACATGCCATTAATCTTTAGAAATATTGCACATGAGCTGTTAAAATATTTAAAAGCACATCTTTACAAAATGACACTATTTTGATGACTGGAATGGCGTTGCAGAGATTTCACTGAAAGCACAATGACAGTGTCTCTGGGAGATGCTGAAGTGCATCTCTGAATGCATTCATAAACACTTGGGACCAGGATGACACTGCTGGCTGTTAGCCTTGTCATAGCTTCTCCTCACATCACCCATGCAGTGATTAGGAGCAGGCAAGTCTGGCCTATCTGATTTCTCCTAGATGTAATCTGCACAAACTGCATGAAGGAGAACTGCCTAAGTGTTCATTTTCAAGAGTCTTCCAGCCGTTTGGACTATGCCTGCTCCAGCATGCTTACCTGTGTGCAGCAGTGGCCATGGCTATGTGTAGAAGCCTTTCAGCTCTTGAGTGCACTTAACCATTTTTGAGAATGCTGAACCAGCTTTCACACCATACAGGTTACCCTGCATTAAGTTAGTTTATACAAGAGATGCTTTTCTACAGCTATTGACAGTTTGACAGTAAAGTACACTAAAATAACTTTGCACAGGTTTATGCTAAGCCCAGCCAATCCATGTTGTCTCTGCTGAGAAGCAAGAAGAAAGTCTCCATGGCTATTATACTCCAGCAATTATTTCTAACCTTTTCAAGCAATTAGACCTGAGGACATTTAGGTGAAAGTGGCGTAACCTGCATTCCCCACTTACCCATGTACACACACCCCTGACTACATGTTAGTTTGATGCTCACTGTCACATAGAGGTATCAGAAAGCACCTTGTGCTTCCAGCCTGTGGACAGCAAACACCCCACCTTCCAGCTCACCCTCGGAGACTCAATAAGAACAACGAATTGCTATTTGTCATCAGAGACCTAGCTACATTTACAGAGAAAGGTTTTAAAAGCAGGTAGTCTTTGCACTTTCAGGTTCAGTTTCACATAACTAGCTGAGGAGGAAATAGATGTCAGCAGTTGAAAAGTGAGGAGAAAAGAGACTGAGAAGCACGAGCACAATTTTGGACAACTTCCAAGGAGAAAGGGGACATACAAGTCCTTTGTAAGATCGGACAAACTCTGTACAAGCTGGCCTCCAGGTCTGATGTTCACAGGAACGTAAAATGATTAGGAAACATTTGTGCTTGGGATTGAAGTTTTAGCTGCTTTTCATATCCACACAAAGCAACGCAGACTGGCAGGACTCTGACCATTGGTAAGAGCCCCATATTCCAAAGGGGCCAGTGCTCAGGCTTAGGAACTGTGGCTTTGAGAAGGCTGGAGAAAACACGGCAGATTAAATCATATATTCTGACTACTGAAATACACCTCATGTGCTTAATAATCAACTTTGGATGAGATCCAAGGTTCACACCTAAGTTTTACTACTGTAAATGAGTCAGTTTGACTAAATACATTAAAAAAAAAAAAAGAAAAATTAAAAACAAAAAAAAAAAAAAAACAAAAAAAACCAAACACAACAACACACAAATAGATAATTCTTGCCTTTGGTTCTTGGCTCTGCAATATTTGGCTAGTGCATATCTGGTATTGCAAACTTCAGGGTTCCTTGTTTTTGTTAGAAGCTGTCAGTATTTCCCACTGTCTTCACAAGTCCTAGCTCTCACCTTGTAAATGCATGTGCTATACCTACCTTTGCATTCACGTGTGTATCTACAGAGTGCAGTCAAGATTCTCACTGGGGTAAAATTAAGCACATTTGCAAGTGAGGGTAGGGTTATTTTCCAGGGGTGTTGGACAACATGCCCAATAATTCTGTGTGTGCCAAAGAATAAACGCAATAAGTAGGTCATGCAGGACAACTTTCCAGGACATCAGGTTTCTTGAATTGGCTACTTTTACAGAAAGACACAAGCTAAATATTCCCTCTAAATGTCCAGCCATTTAGACAGTCTTGCAAGTTCAATGAGTCTCAAGGCAAGTAAGGAAGATCTCTACACCATACCTTTTTCGTTAGTAGCTCAGGGCTTGCCCTTTCATTATTATGAATTGACTTATTTAGTAGAAAGCAAATATATCTGTGCTTTGCATAACAAATGCAATGGTATGGCTGCTGCTCACTAAATCTTCCAACACGAGGACAAATCCTGACCACTTCGCATATAACCATGTCTATACCAATGCAGAAGCTCTCTGAATCAAACAGGGCCCTGTGTGGGAATAGGAGGGATGATGCACACTGTGGGTGGTAATGTAGGGACTCAATTTTGGACATGATATCATATAAAAGATGTGGAAGGGCAAGCAAAGGCAGTATTATGGGAGTATGTCTTTGAAAGCATTTTCCTATTGCAGAAGAGCCTAATACAAAGGCTTATTCTTTCTCCCCCAGCGCTTCCCATCAGGTCACCTGGGTCCTCCTTAGCACCCCAGCTTTCTGTGCATCAAGTGCAACTGCCTCGCTGTGACACCGCAGCAGGCTGTCTCTCATCAGCCCCTGCTGTGATACTCCTAACGCTTTCACTCCAGGGAGTGCTTCCCCGCTTGATGCTACTAGCAGATTAAAGCTGTTCTAATTTTCCATCCTAAGCCAAATAGATGCATAAGCAATCTGTTGGATTGTTTCACTACAAGTGCAGCACACCATCAGCCTGCTTCCCGCTCCCCCCGCCCCAGCACTCAATACCGGTGGACATTTGCAAGTAAAATGTGGGGTGGAGGGCAGAGGTGAGGTTAAGACACACGATAGACAAGGAAGAGTTCCAGGAATATTTTTCTGCCAAACCCTATTTTTCAAGCTACTCTCCTGACTCCTATCTCTGTGTTAGTGTCAGGAGATGACTTGAAAATTAGGGAGTCTTTTTCTAGGATCAGAAAAGTCATCAAGATTCATTGGATCAGAAGAGTCTTTAAGATCCAATGTTTTTCAGAAATGGGCTGAATGAGCTCAGTAAAGATTAGATGCCAGTCCAAAAATACAGTGCAATACAATTTATTTTTATATGCCATCCTTCACACAAAGTACCACAAAACACTTTAGAGAGATGGAGAGATAATGCTTTACAGAGTTAGGTACAGCAACTCCCAGACAGGCAGAAAAGGAAAATGACATATGGAAATAGAGCAGAGTAAAAGGGAAAGCTGAAATTTAAAAACAGTAAAGATTCAAGCAAGTATCCTCATGGATGAGTCCCTGCGAAAGGACTGCAGAACAATTCAGGGACAGGGCAAGAGGATGATAAGAGGAAATTAGTGTCGAAAAGTACGCTGGGAAACACAGGACAAAACTAGGTACGTTTTCACTCAGCAACACCTGGTAAGAGGAAGTGATACAGAGAGAGATCTGACTGTCACTGTAGAGGCTAAACAATTTTTCACCATTCCAGTGTTATTGATAGGTGTAATAGTTTTGATTATCCATCTGAATTCGGCCCAGGAAGAGTTTCTCACACCCGAAGATCTCCTCTTGCCTCAGAAATCGGTCCATCTGTGATGTGAGGATTTTATGACGCCTGAGCACTTCGGGGGCATTGCAGTCGTTTCGGCGAAGCTGCTCGCCACATGACACAGAGCTGGCTTTGTCTGGGGCAGCAGGCAGAAACACTTGCATGACACAAACATGCACACTTGCACAAACTTTACCCCTGCAAAAATGCATTACAAGGTTAAAGTTTAAACCGTGCTTGATGATTCTAAAAAATGTGAAGGGCTGGAGGGTATTTGTTTGTTGCAGGGGAGAGGGAAGCAGGTGTTGTGTGTGTAGAAGTATTCCCTTTCCCAGAGGATCTCTGTAGCCTGCTGGAAGATGAAAAGGCACAGGCTGCAGATGAGGAGGGAATGGGAAAAGAAAAAAAAATGGGAAAAGGAAAGAAAATTTCAACAATAGGATAAAAGTATGCAAATTCTATTTTATGTCGCTGTGGTTTTGTCACTGCTGATTGTGGTGAGCTTTTCTGGCTGTAAGAGACCTGATTTGTTTCTGAGAGCACAAGGATGGCATTGCAGCGAGCATGCAGCAGTCTGCACCGCCTCGATAGAATAGGCACTGGGCAGTAGGTTATCACATTCCTCATATCATTCAAGCCTTGCTGCAGTGATATGTCATTACATATACTTAATGCAAAGACGTGAAGCTGGAGACGCCGTCGATACTGTTGCTATTATATAACAACATCCCAGCAGCCAGGGGATGGGGAAAGGTAGGTGAGATAGCTCTGTTACACATGTTGGTTTTTTTTTTCGGTGCTTTGTTTTCCTAGCCCAGCTAGACAGGAGCTGAAGCATACAAAGTATCACTGTAAAAATTTGGGCTCTGAATGTGCATGAACTTGCCCCTACCTACATCAGTGAACCTAAGGATTCCAGATTCCCTCTCTCTGGCCAGATCCTGCCACCTGCTCGTGTCATTTAACGCTTTACACTACCATTGGGTATTATTCTGAGAGTAATACAGTAATATGTCTACCCCAGTCTTTTCTCTTTCTCTCTTTTTTTTTAAATTTTTAATTTTTATTCACAAGCCTGCAGTGTGATAAGGTATGCATCTTGATGCCTATCAGTTTAAATCCAGTATATTTCCCCCTACTTACCATAGAAGCTTCAGCTACCACCAAAGTACCACAGCTTCTCCCTCTCATTGCATTTTTTATTACAACTTTCAGCCAACATGGCTGTTAAAAACACATGAAAGGGAGGTATGATTTTTTTTTGCTCCTCATTGCTCATCTTTTTAATTTGTTAGATGCCAGTGGTGGGACACTGCAAGAACATTTTCTACTTTATTTCAAGAAATGCAGGATTGCACTGGTTTTAGGCCCTAGCCCAGTTAAAATTTGGCATGATAGCACACAGTATATCCAGGGTGTATTGGACCATCAGCACTTGTTCATATGACATTCTCTAATGAATATGTACTCTTACAGGAAGCATATACTAATATGGCAATTTTGGGGTGATGAGTGAGAGCCTCTCTAGGAATTGTTCATGTGTCTTTTAACTAAGTTGTGATTTGTTTTATTAGCTTTGTATTTACTTTGTTGGCACAGTCTCCTGAGACAGGATCATTTGTTGTCCCAGTCTCAAAGAAGAGGCAATGTGCTCCTCAAGCTACAGAGAGCAATTTTGACAAACTCATGCTGAGAGTGAAGTGTGGCCCCGACTCCTTTGCAAGGGCTTGCAGTAGCAGTTGCAATAGAGTTGTGTGGTCCTAACAATACAAACTCACCTAAAAGTAAGCCCAGCTTGCTGGGTGCCAGACAGGGAAAGACAATTTTTTGGACTGGCTTCACATTTACACATTTCTCCAGTTTAGGTCAGATCCTGCCACCCTTGCTCATGTGTAGCACGCTGATTACAGGGAATGGCAGACTGGGGAATGGCTTTAGCCACAAAAACAAACAAACAAACAAACAACAAAAAAAAAACAACAAAAAACAACAACTAACCAAACAAAAAGAACCCTTACTATTTAAGTGCTAATGCCTATATCCAAGATTTAGATCCTCAAAATTTCTGTTCAACCACTGTGTGAGCCTGGAAGGCCCATCAATGTGTAGCATGAAACATAGGTAACCTCCCTCATCCTGAGCCAGAATAGGAGTATGTGTTTCCGAAGCCTGTAGCTACAGTACGCAGAGCAAGAAGGAGGGGGACAGAATTTAACTGAAGCATTACTCAAATGTTTACTCAGAAAGGAGGGAAATCAGTTTTTGCTGCCTAGAAAGCTCTTACCATGAAGTCCAGAGAACAAAATAACTATCTGGCTCTCCCATCCCCTCTCTGTGGCCCACCAGACATTCAGTGCGGCCTCCAAAAGCACAGCATGAAGATGTGGATGCCCTGGAAATAATTTTCACTTGAGAGATGAAGAGTAGAGGTACACATACCTTCAGGCAATAAGAGAAAGCCCATCCACATGTCCCCTCCTGCAAAAGCAAGTAAAAGGCTCAGGATGTTGGTGAAAAAACCTCAGCTTCCAGTTATGGAAGGCCCCAAACTCAAGGAAAGGCCAGCCATGAGTAACAGACTTAGTATTCTCATTAAGAGAAGTGTCCCTTTGAGTCCCCTCTCCTGTGGCTTTTTTTCCTACTGGTAGTGCAGAAAACTCCTGTCTCACCTACTGGTTTTTGTGGTTGCATTTCAGTTTATCACTCCCTGCTGGCAATTTCCGATGTTGGGGAGTCTTTGTTAGGGCCAGAGCATCAACCAGAATTGGGCTGCAATGTGCATGTCTAAGACCATCTGAGAGTTGAGTCAGGTTGAATAAATGTGATAGATTCTGACCTTATGAAAACAACCAAAATATAAAGTTGTTACAGTAAAGATATAGAGAAAAAGAAAAAATGCAGTAAGAAATACGGAGATGTGGGGTGGCAGAGGTGTAGAAGGGAACAGAGATCTAGGGGACTGTGACACCCAGTGCTACATTGATTCAGGGAGTCTTCTCCAGGAAGATGGTAGCTGGACTAGAAAGCAGTCGCTGGCATTAAACCAGCAATTACTTCATCTCTGTGAATCCTGCAGGATTGGGCCCTGCGACAATTTGCTTCTTACTGTGTGGACCTTCAGATTGGTGTGCTAAGCGAAATAAGGTGCAGCATTCTTTTAAAGATAAAAGGACTTGTGCAAATTTTACATAATCGTAGAATTATTCTTTACAGTGGATTTACATAGACATTGTCAGTGGGGAATTCTCTCAGCAGCTTCAATTACTGTATTTTCATGTGCATTGTCTGATAGGAGATGTGCTGGATCTCAAATACCTGCTTACCTGATTAATGTGGATTATTCATCCCATTGTAATTACCTGTGAATTTTAGGGTAGCAAACATGTGAGAAGAATTTGTATAAAAGCTGCAGGATTTTTGAAAGGCAAATATTTCCCAAGAATCCCTGTATGCAGGCTGACACATTTCATTCCTTATAGTGATATTCTCTGCATTACAGCATTTGGCTCGATGTAAATGTGATAGTGCTAAGTAATACTGACACGCTGCAGTGAAATGCACTAAAGAACCACACTAGAAAACACCTGGCTATTGGACGCCTTCAAAAACTGAAAGCTTTTCATCATCAATTTAGCTCTCAACAGAACTGCCCTCAGATGTCTGTTGTCTTCTATTTTTTCTCCTAATTAAAAACATACCATTTTATCCGGTTATGCTGGTGAACCAGGCACGCTGAATTCCCCAGCAGCACAAATGTGTGGTAACAAACACAGCCATAGTGTCAGGCACCATTTTGCACGCCACCTGACAACTAGGTCAGACTGGCAACTGGTTCTACGCCATCTGTGAATGGATATTAATGCTGTTGGGCTTGTTGGGTGTGAATTAGTCTTCATGGGATACATGCTCCTAAATCACTCAGGATTCATCTCTGCTAGCATTGGCAGGCAGATCTGAAACCTTCTGCTTGCACAAGAGGCCAGATGCACGCACACTTTTTTGTTTCAGAAATCCTGCAGATTCATCCACGTGGCTAACACCTTCTTGAAGATCCCAGCCTTTTTTTATTATTATTTTTTATTTTTTTTATTTTTTTATGGGCTGGGTTAGTAAGCAGGTACCAGAGGAAAACAAGGAAGATGATATAGAAACAATAACCATATTGCAAATGGAGCTCACAAAGACAGACTCAATATTGGCTGAATTCTGCTGAGAGGTTTAGAAATATTCTCCTGAATGATATTTACAGACCTTGCTAATTTTCACCAAAGTCATTCCACAGCTTCAGGTCAAAACAGATTGAAGTGAGAGTAAAGAGGAGCCTGAATCATCTGAGCTACATTTAAAGTTAAACAGGGTTGCTGATAAGAGCTTTATGATCTTGAGCTCATTATAGGCTATGCAAGCAGAACTATATTGATACATCAAATTGAACATTAACACTAAAAACCTTGTGAGCAGTCTTCTGGTTGCTCTGGGAATGTGCACGGTCCATTCCAGAGCAGAAAGCAAACCCAAAGAGCTTAAGGAGATGCCTGCTCATGTGGTATCCCCATTTGCGTAAAAGTTCTCTGGCCACCCTTTCTTTCCCTCTACCACATAATAGCCATGTTGTCCGTCACCTCCCTCTGAAAGCCTTTTTTATTATCAGTGACCATAATCCAGGGTTACCACTTCCTGACAGTGATGTATTGCATCTCTGCAGTTAACACTCACATAGCCCTCTAAGGACTCAGAGGATTTCATCTCTTCTTTTGGGCATTGCTTCCATTTACAGTTACACAGAGATGATGGTGAGGATAGGGTTAGATCTGTACTGATAGGACTCACATCCCCAGAGTCTGTTTATCATGTCATCACCAGTTCAGCATTTTACCTATTTATTCGGCGGCAAAGAGTATGCTTGTGCTGTTACCACGGGAAGTCTCAGCCTTTTGCATATGCATGCGCAAACTGAGTCTGGAGGCTACAACGTTAGAGAGCTGTAATAGTTCCCATAGTTCTCATGTACTGATCCAGGAATGGGTCTCAACTTTGAGCCAATAGACTCTATTTCTGTTGTCCCTCAAGGGGACAAGCCAACGTCTGCCTCTTTGAGAAATCCAGCTCAACTTGTTCCTGAAACACGGTGCCAGACATGCTGACATGCATTGAGTGAAGTGTTATAATTGAATGGTTTGGACAATTTGAGACTTGAGATGTGATGAATACTTCAGCAGAAATCCTCCTGATACTTTCCCTTCATCTACAAAGAGAGTGGGTGGTTTGATATCTGCATCACTAGTTACCCACCAAACCTTACTGGGAATAATTAACACCTGATCCAAAGACATAGCAGTTATTTCTTTCAAAAAAAAATTACATGCAGAAATGAAGAGATGCCATTTTATTATTAACCTGCTGTGCTGTACAGAAGAAATTTCATCAGATTAAGGACCAGATCCTGCTATCAGTTATGCATGTGAAAATCCACTAAAACCAAGAGGAGTCGTGCACACATGTGGGCAGGATTTTGCCCGTAAACACAGATAGCACCTTTCCTCACAGTTTACATCAATGTGGTATAAATCTATCTGAGAAACTCTGAGGTATACGAAAGTGACAACATCCCGAATTAGGAAGGTGGTAAACAAAAATACAGGTGATATCATACACACAGTAAAGGAGAGTTTTTCAGTATAATTGTGCTTCATCTAAGTCATTTGTTAATAAGGCCACCCTGAATGTATCATCTGTCAATTTATATTTAGCTGTACTATTGATAGATCTGAAAGGGCTGCCTACAGCAAAAGTTGCCCTGTTCTTCTCTTTATAAAACTCTAGCTTTATTGCTTACAATTTTGCCCCAGTTTTAACTGTGCTGAAACACATTGTACCAGCTGCCTGTCTAGGGGGCAATTTTGTTGGGAGACTTTTGGTTAGTTGTTTTTCTAATGCTTCATCCAAATTTTCTCACCTGTTTCTGAGAATAAGATAATGGCAAAACATAGTTTACCAAATTAGGAATAAGTTTCCAGCTGTTTCACAGAGAACTAGCTGTTTGACCTTGGGCAAGGGATTTGCAGTTTGACAGCGAAGCTGCCTTTATCCAGGGTTGGGGCTTTTGGAAGCAGACACCAAGAAAATCTGCTTTAATTCCCCTATATTGTGAGCCCTGAAAAAAAAAAAAAAAAATCTGGAACAAACTGGACTCCATCAATTCTAAGAATTTCTTAAACTTCTCAAACAGGGATTTTCTGAGGCTGATTTGGCACACTGGGTAATAAAATCAAAGTCTATTTCATCAAATCATAGAATATACTGAGTTGAAAGGGACCCATTGCCACTACCAATCATTACTCCAAACTTCACCACAAAACCCTTTTCCAGGCCCATGCCACCGACATGCAGCAGGGCTGACAGTGCTTTTCCTTGGTCCCTGCTTCATCCCCACCATGCCTTCAGCACTGTCTGCTGCTCTGCACATCTGCCCTTTACCCACTGACAATCACAGAGGCTGTATCTAGACAGATATGAAAGTAGAGCGATTTTCAGAAGTGGTCTTGCATTTCTAACTTCTCTTTCTTTCCTTCTTCCTTTCTCTCTTTCTCTCTCTCTTTCTCTCTCTCTTTCTTTCTTTCTTTCTTTCTTTCTTTCTTTCTTTCTTTCTTTCTTTCTTTCTTTCTTTCTTTCTTTCTTTCTTTCTTTCTTTCTTTCTTTCTTTCTTTCTTTCTTTCTTTCTTTCTATTGATATTTTGCGTGAGTGGCAAATTCCCCAAAATAAGGAGTTTATTTATCCTTATGCAACATAGAAAGCTTAACTTGAACTGGCTGGGTGCTTAGATCTGGAGGTCTTTTATTCCTTTGCTGGGGAGAGAGGAAGAGGATTGATTTAGAGCTGCAGGGCAAGCAACAGTGAATCCAAAGCCAGGGCTGCTCCCGCGTCTTTCACCCTCCTGTGGGAGATGCAGGAAACTCCCTCCTCCCTTGGCTGCCAAAACGGAGGATATCCCACAGGTGTCAGGACTGAAAAAATCCCTGAGATCTGCACTCAGACACACAAGCCCTTCTTTGGGTCTGGAAGGAAGAGCTCGTATGCCAAAAACTTGTTTATTTTTCAAATTAGACTCACTGGTCCATTTATTTGTATGAAGTGGAACAGTGTCAAGGGGACAGTGTGGGAGCACATATACCCAGGCTGGGGGATTGCCCTCAAGCAGAGGACAGAATTTATCTTGGATCTGCTGGTCCTTGGGCTTTTCATATATCTTTCAATTTTCAAGACCTTTTCGAAAAAGGAAACCACCCTAATTCCTTTTCCAGTTTAGGCTAGATCAGGTCTGAAATAAATCCTTTAATTTTGGTCAAGTCATTGAATACAATGACATTTTTTCCTGCTGTTAATTTTAGGGAAACATTTCACATTTCCTTCAGTCCAAATTGAAACTTGAGTTCTGTAATTCTTTGGCATCATTTCTGAACTGACCCCAGAACTTCTCACTGTATGTTCTGTTTCACACAGTGCCCTCCATCAATACTGATTTTTGGTGGCAAATAATGCAGAGCTGGGAGGATAATTTAGGTGACAACCATTCAACCCAGCAGATTTTCTAGTAATTACAATGGGGTGGGAGTATTGGTTTTTGTCTAGCTGGGAAAAATTATGAGAAGAAAACATACCACTGCAGGTCAACCCCCCATCTTGTCCTGCAAGCTGCAATATGTCATGTATGTGGAGTTGCACCCACTCACAGAAGGTCTGAATTTGGTCTTGCTCTTTTTCCGGTGATGTTTCCCTTTAGTAGCTCACTTCATGGTCATTTAACAGGAACCTAGCACACATGCAGGAGAGGTGTCACAACATCAGTTACCTGAGATTATTGTAAATGATGTGCCAGCACCTGAAGGAGATGTTAGGATGTATGTCAGATCATCATAATAGATACAGTGTTGTACCAGGCAGCACAAAAACAGATGTATTTATAATTCCTGCAGCTGCAGCCCTGCTATTAGTTAAGCCTAAGAAAGGAGCCACTGATAGATTTGTCATAGATGAGTTCTCTCTCTAACAGAAAGAAAGTGATGAAAGGGAATAGATAGTGTCTCAAGTTATTGGCAGTACAGAGAGTCTCCGACTATATGTCTTCAATTCAGAGCCTGCCAGATGCCTATACTTGTCATTTGTTCCTCCCAATCTATCCATTTCCCTCCGTGGTTTAAGCTGATGTGGTCTCACTCCAGGTCCCAAGGAGAGGGGACAGCTACCTGTATCAGAAGTAGTGCAATTACCAATAGTCTCCCCAAAGAGATGGATGATGAGGAGGCAGGAAGACTGACTTCTGCAGTGATAGTGTTGCAGAGCTGGGGGAAAACACATTGTCGAGGCTGGGTAGGATCATTCTCATCTTATTTGTCTCAGCTGAAACTTATGGAGAAGAAAGATGAATAAAAGATTTTCGTTCTTCACTCACAGATGGCTCAGGGATCCATAAACTAAATTCAGCGGTGAACTGAGGTCCTGAAAACACCATAGCCATTTTAGCGTCATCCCGCACTGATGCAGTTGTATCATCTGTGGCCCTAACGCAGAGCTTTCTGCACCATATTTCATTAATTGTGCCCTATAATTGAGTAACTCTAACAACTGTGAGTTAATTTTCCATGTTAAAAAAAACAAACAAACAAAAAACCACACACAAAACAAACAAACAAACAGACAAACAGCCTCCAAAAAACTAACAAACAAAAAAAAACACAATAGTATATATCTAGAAGTTTGGGATATAACCATTAGGAATCAGCTTCTGTCAGGTTACTAGAGCAGGGGCTGATTATTCAGACCTCATCATGAATATTCAGTGATGGAAATCAGAAATCAGAGTGGAATGGGCTGAGGTATTCAGTTAACACTGGCATCAGGAAAGTGAGCTGGTGAGCTGGGGAAAGAAGGAAAACTAAACAGATTTCCTTTTCCTGGTTATGATGAAATAAAATGGAATCAAAATGTGCTACGTCACATAGATGCTACCAGCTAAACTTGCCAAGGGACTGATGCAAGAACCATGTTGTGCTGAGTTGTGGGTTTTGAACACAGAGGTTATCTCATTGTAGAAAGTTGTCTAGGAATCTTCAAGGAGACGAAGGACTATGTTAAGACTCCCTATGACCTCCATGCCTTTAAAGACACTTAAGAATGGATGTACTTTGCCTGTAACACAATTTCGACATACTTACCTTGATCTATCAATGACAAAAATTGCCATAATTACGAGTTCAAAAGCCTACATCAAACAATGTGAGAAATAATATTTAGAAGGGTTAAAATTTGTGCTTTTAGATCAAAGTCCTTGTGTAATACTAGAACCTGTTGATAATATCACAGGACCACATGTGAAAGAAATCAATGTGTGTTTTTTGTTAAAAGGTCTTAGAAAAGTGAAAAATGCCCCAGCTGTGTAAGTCTGAAAAAAACTGGGCATTATGAAGCATGCCTTTTTGTGCTTCTTAATGTCTATGTGCATAATTCCAAATCAAACATATTCACATTATTAACTTTTATAAGTTTATTAGTCTCAGTGCTAATGAAACCATTCATCCTTTGCAAATGCACATGGCTCCCTAATGAAACTCCAATAGATGGATCAGCAGTTAAGTGAGTACATCCAAATGATTATGCCAAATTCTGTTTGCTGCAGTGAACAGGGAGACCAAGTCTCTTCCAAGCAGATATCTATACTAACCAGTGAACAGATGTAATGATGCCACCTATGTAATAAAATTTACTTTTACCTATAAAGAAAGCTATACATTTTATAGGATACTGGCATTTAAGATCTAATTTTCTTCTTCCTTACCCTCTTATCAGTCAGAGAAATTTTACTTGAGACAACCAACATAAAATCTAATAAAAATTCTGGCAAAATGAGAGGAAAGAAAATCACACCTATCATAAATATATTAGAAAAATATTTTTGAACAGGAGCTCAACAAGAAATCACTGTTGGACATTCATGTGTTTATTATCTGAGTTTTGAAATCTAAAAATTATGCTCATAATTATCTTTTTAATACTATTTTCACCCTTCCATCTCTTTTCTTTGTCTTACCTACCTGTATTTTCTCAGTTCATTTTTCTAGGTGGGTGTATATTAAGATCTTAAAATGGGAAGTAGCCAGGAGCCAAATAACTGGTGGTGTTCTTCCTTTTTGACTCTCAATTCAGAAAGCTATGCCAAAAGGTCCCTTCTGAGTTTGGGAGTTTCTGCATTGCTGTTATTAAGTTCCCAGCGTAAACATTTGTGTCTTGACACTGTAGTATTTATTTTTCTTAGCATGAAATGTTTAAAAAATATACATGGCTTTGGACTTCAGAATTCTTTTTCAGGAATTCAGAGAAAGGAAATTTTTATAATTATGTCAAGTAAGAGAGAAAAATACATTTGCTTCTGGACTATACATATTATCTTAATTTCCTTCATTATTTTCTGCACTGAGGTATAAATACTATGCCTGTAGCCAAATATGTATCTGCACAAAACAAACAGAAAACATTCTTAAACCAATGAAGTATTTACTTTTTTAAAGACATTTTAATCCTATTAACGGTAAATTATATTACCTATTGTGAAAGCAGACATGAAAGAAATATCTGAAGCATGCAGTTAATTATGATACCAAGTGAAACATAATATTTATGCTCTCCTTGTGTAGCTGGAACAATTTTTCTTTCACTAACTGTGAGTCATCCACTGATTGAAGTCTTGAAACTGATGATGAGAGAGTTGGCTGGCACATCTGCCATAGAGGGTTCATTCTATAGATAATAAATACCAAAAGAAATATCTGGGGTTTATTCTTTTATATTCCTAGTTCTCTATTTTTTAAACAAAATCTCCTCCTCCTCCTCCAACATCTCTCTCTGTTTAGAGGTTATGTGCTTAGGAATATTAAAAGACATCAAAGTCTCTGTTAAAGCTAGGGAATGAAGATTTCACTGAACAAGGGTCTGAACCACAATTTCAGATCAAAGTTGCATTTCACTGTCAGAGCATCGGAAGTCTTTGGATCCTGAATTTTTATATGGTCCATTTTAGTGAGTGGGCTCAGGATGTGACTCCCTCTTTCTCCATAAGGCTAAAACTGTTCAGGTAGCCAATTCCTACTACAATACCCTTCTATTTTAAGATGTTTTCCTCCCATTCTCTTGCTTAATTTTTGTACTTGTTTGTATTACGTGTTTTGCAGTGGCTGTTTAATTAGTAAACTAATGCAATTGTGTTCTCTGTTCCAAACCTGCAGTAAAGTTGTATATGGCAGAGAATCTTTTGTACTCTACCCTCTATATTTGTTGCTTTTCTACTTTAATTTTTCCCTTCCTTTTTTTTTTTTAATTTATTTATTTGATTTTTCTATCTTTTGTGTTCATTCATTTGGCTTCTAGTTTTTGTACTCCCTTCTCCCTCCAAAGGATGCCCTTATTTTACCACTCACTTCTGAAAAGATTTGCTTTGAAAGTCCATTCATGTACTCCCATCTGAAAAGTTACAAGAAATAAGCCAGAAAGGTGTTCAGTGAGGAGTACAGCTGCTCTCCTCCCCCAGGAAAATGAGTTCATCAACTCTTTGAAACAGACTGTCTTCATTGTTTAGAAACTAAGAGCTATGGATTTTGTTCGTTAACATAAGTGCTCTGCAAAGAAATACCATCTAGTGTTACAAGTAGGAGGCACCTACTTGTAACCTACTTGGCTCTCAAGACTTTAGTTAGGTTAGGTTTCTCTTCCCAGCCTTAATAATGTTATAGGTTTTAGATATTTAAGAGTCTTAAGAAACAGTTTCTTCTTTTCTCATTGTAGTATTAGGATTAAAAAAAAAAATACACTGTGACTGATGCAGTTATAATCTGGATTTTCTTGCCATGCAAGTTCTTCTGTTTAATTATTTTTAAAACATATTTTCTACTACAACCTATAGCCCTCACTTCAGTTTGGGGGACTCTACCTGTCTTTTTTGCTGGTACATGCCCCAAACCTGCAGCCAACTATTATCCTACAAGCATATTTCAGTCCTATGAAACTGATGGAGGGACAGAGAGCACTATGTAGGTACTTTCTTTCCATTGTGTTGACTGGACCAGAACACCATATATTGGCCAGATGCAGTCCATATCAGAGGCCAGCTGCAGCATTTCTTCCCTCCTTCACATATCAATAATCATCCGGTTACTGTCTGACTACTTCTTATATGTGGTTACATAAATAATCTCCCGAACCCCATGGAGAAATGAGCCAGTTGCTAAAATCAAATTAATTTCAAGATAGTATAAGAAAATCTGAATGTCTAATATCTTCAGCACAGTTCCAATTTTCCTAATGCATGACTCCATTTACCTTACCTAAATATTCACTGATAATTTTCCTCCATCATTCTCAACTCTGTAAGCTTTTAGGGACAGTTGTCATAAATCAGCATTTCATTGTTTCTGGCTATCACCGCTTTACAAAAAAAAGATGTTATCAGTTAAAAAGTAAGAGGTGCATTATGGTCCAAAGAGCACAATTATAGTGAACAGTATCAAACTACAATATAAGGCCCATGCAAATCCACTGCTGATATCTGTTTCATAGATTGCAAAAAGCTAAGAATAGTCAATATGCATCATTATAAAAAGGCAGTGATAATGGAGAAAATAAAAGCCTCTCTAATCCCTGCTAGCACTTTGGACTAAACAATGGAAATAAATTCCCTGTTAAAAAAATATATATATATATATATCTAGGAATTACAGTAACAGCTTCTTTCTGCTAGTGTGAGTTCTTTTGGTATCTCAGTTCAGTTTGCTATTGGAGGTGGCAAGCATTGAGTGTCATCAGTTATGCATAGGTACAGTGAATGTATGTTATATATATGAAGGACACCACTACCCTTCAAAACTCAGTCAACTTTTTTAGGTTTTGTGACTTCTTTCGAACAAAATCTGTGAAATCAGCTTTTATCTAAATCACACTTTCAAGAAGGGTGGGCTTTTTTTGTTTGTTTGTTTGTTTGTTTGTTTTCTATACCTCTCAGACTCACATTTAATTGATCTCTTTGCAAAGTGTCAAGAAATTCAGTCAATATTTAGCTGTAGTGAATAGCATGACTTGAGTGATGAAATTCACATCTGATGACCATTACCCTGGAGAGCACCTGGAGAGGAATGACATTATGTCTTGCTCTAAAAATGAGTGTTTGCAATAGAAACCAAAATTGTCTTTTCACTGTATGGTCTCATAGCAGCCTACCATAGAGTTGCAGTCATCATGTTCATGTATGTGCCCCGCTTCTCTGGTCAGGCAGCTTGCATCCCAGTCAGTCCAGGATTCACCAGCAGAAGCGCACTTTTGCAAAAGCCTGTGCAAAAAGGAAGGTGTGAAAGAAGAGCTAGGAGCACATTCTGGCCCACACAGCCTGACCTGTCTCTTCTTGAACATCTATTGAAGCTGACTGATCTACTACCTTGCATCTGTCAAACTGTCACTCAAGCTGCAGGGGATTTGGATGAAGACAAGGGAAACATTGTAAAAATGAGTTTGTGCTTTTGCTTATTGAACAAGCTTTGAACTCCCAGGTAAAGCTAAATTAGCTTATTGGAAAGGCTATGCCCATGATGAAACGGCTTCACTAGATGGGGGAACAAGATGGGAAGCAGGGAAGTGCTGCTTGAGGAGTTAGTAGATTTCTTCCCTTGATTTGTGCCTGAAAGAAAAAAATATCCCAGATGTCTGCTGCATTGTGTGAACATATACATGCATTTAAATTACTTATATCATTACTTACAGATGTAATTGTGAAATATGTTCTTTTTGCATTCAAAATTAGGGGCAGAACAGATGGTGAAAACTCAGTTTAAGGCAATATGTCCATTAAAATAACCCATACTGTTTGTGTATTATAACAATAGCAGTCTTCAATATAGCTGAGATTTTTAGCAGCACTAGATTATGATAGAAATACAAAAAGACTGTGAGACAAAATTCAGTTTGACTGAAAATTCACCCTGAAAAAAATTTAGCTAATTTCTCTTCAGTGGCTGTCAACAGAGGAACTCACCTCTGCATCCCCCTGCCTTTGCGGTATTGACTACTTTGTACCGGAAAGTGAACGGTAAACTTTTGGCAGTTCTTGGGCTGGCAAAGCCTTCTCCATATTTTTTTTGATTCCCTGGGACTCACAAAAGTGTGCAAATTCCTCTGCTGGGACCTTTGTTTCCCTAAAGGAACTATATGTTGTAAACATATATATTTATTTTATATATATATGTATTATTGCTATTGACAGGGCTGCTTCTTTGTAGAAAAGGGAAAATGTCCAGCTAGGCTGCATTATACTATGTATATACAGTGTCCTGTATTCCAAATTATCCTTTCACATTTCCATGAGCAGAACCTGAATTCATTGGCAATGAAGTTTGGATCACGTGTTTTGAATTCACAATATTCACAAGAAAGAATTGTTAAAAGACCTGTTAAATTATTAGTATTAGTCTTTAAAGTGCCATATCAACACAATTTCATGACTCATAGCCAGAGTCCAGCAGTAACATCCTGCCAATGCCAGGTAGTTTACCTGGTGTGTTTTGGGGGAGGTGAAACCCATTTTGGTAGGCTCTATTTTAACGTAAGGACAGCTAGCTTGGGATGCTAGCACAGCAGCGCGAGCAGCCAGCTCTGAATAAGCAGGAGGGTGGTGTGGGCATCAGGCTTTGCTTGCGAGACAGGTTCCCAGGTGCCAGAGGGGGGAAAGTGCCTGCTCAGCCCCCCACCGAGGTATCAGCAAATGCTTTCCAAGGGGGCTGTGCATGAAGGTAGCCCATTCTGTTAAATCCAGGTTGCACCCTGAACTGAGTCTCCTCGGAGCTGGGCTTGGTGGCTGCCCCCTCTGCATCCCACACAGGCACCTGCGGCACCTGCCCTGGGTTTGCATCCCCAGAGCAGCAACTGCATCTTAGCTTTCAACCCTGGTCTCTGAGTTTCTCACCCTCCTGAAGAAAAGCTAGCAAATGTGATCCAGGTGCTCCTCAAAGGTTTAAAAAGCAACAGGCTGCTAAGCCTATCATACTGTTTTCTGAAAAATCTCACGTAGTTTGCAGTCCAGTTCACTCTTTACTAACACTGAGTGTTGCAGCAGCTTTTTGGTCTTGAAGAATATTTTTTTTCTAATGCCAGTTAAATTACAAATTTCAAATTATAAAGGAAAAAAAAATAGTGCATAATATTTTGGACCGAATCACCCACACAAGTAAAGCACCAACAAAATATTCTGTACCCTTCATTTGCTTGTGATCCAGAGCAATAAAAATAAAGTAGCATTATAGTAGCCATGGGTCTTATGTCTTGCCATAAAATCTGGCACACCCTACATCATTTTGGATAAGTTATTTCCATTCTATTTTCTTCACTTGCACATGGGAAAGTAGTTAACAGGAACATTTATCCTTTTCCCTTATTCCATCAGTCCTGACATTTCAAACTATAACTCCCAATACATTGAATATACATGTTTTCAGTTCATTCATGAAAAAAATGTGATGGTTAACTTTTAAAGAAATAATGGTGGTTTGTGAGAAATGTAAAATCAGACTGTGTTTGTCTCCTGTGGTTGTAAAGCACCAAGCACAACAAGACTCATACCTCTAGATTGTTGTATTAAACAAGGATTAGAAAAGTATGTCTCCCTGTTGCATGCATGTAGAGAAGAATTTACTCCAAGCAAGACAGATGTAGGAGATCTTAAGCAATAAGCTCAATAACATATATACTGAAATTTGTTAAAATGCATTTACCAGTGAGGCACTGTGCCTTCAAATCCTACTCTTAAATACCCTACTCTTTTAATGGTCTTCCTGCCATGGGCTGTTAGAGTGGCTGAGAGTAGGAAGACTGTAACAGAAGATTAAAAGAACTTGACTTTTTTTCTTGTATTTATTTAAACATACAAGTAGTTGTGTTAAGGAGTATGAGGTGGTCTTCAGTAGATTTAAGCTTCAAACAACACCAAGCATTAACTGTGGGAGGAACAAAGTTTTGAACCCATACTCCAAATGCGTGTGTGTGTGTGTGTGTGTGTGTGGAACAAATGACTTTGAATATGGAGCCTGATGAACAGTATGCGAGGACACAAGTACTTTCAGGATGCATGAGGTACTTGTATCACATTTACATACAATTACATGATGTAAGTCTTCCGCTGGGTCATTTTTAAGGGATGAGGAGTAGCTTTTCCTATACATTGATTCAAATTTTGACTTCTCCACTTCAATATTTATTTAGTTTTGCCTTCCTCTTAAAGTAACCAAGACGGGTTCAGATCTTAATATGATCCGGCTATAATACAAGCAGTCAATGTACCGTCATCTACACTTCATTTCTTTCTTTTTTCTACTAGCACATTGTAGTTTCTGTGGGTTTGGTCTCTTTGTATGAAATGTCTCAGGTTATTATAGAAGGAAAAAGGAAAGAATAATTTATAATTTCTGGACGTCATGTCTATAAAGCTCCAGAGTTAACTTTCTTCATGGTCTCTGCAGCCCTCAGTTCCAACTACCTTTATCTCCACGGTCTCATTGACTTTGTAATGACGTTAATCTAGATATTTGATGTTTGATGATTTCATGCGGCTCTCCCTCAGTTTCCCTCTCTTTCAAGAACCCTGAAAGACTCACACTTTGTGATCTATGCTTTTCAGGCTGTGGTCTGTATTTTCTTAACTTTCTAGATCCAAATGACACTCAGAGGAAACTATTTGGTTTCTCTGAATTCACTAGTTCTCCTAATTACTTTTTAAGAAACAGTATTACTAATCATGTTTCTAAAACAGCCAAATAACTCTTTTGAAATAGATTTAATTACTAGAATGTCCAAACAGAGCAGAACACTCTTTCCACCTGTCAAGTTGGACAAGAGAAACTAAATACTTTATAGCAGCAGCAGAACCCTCCATTGATCTTAGAACAGCTGTTAATAAAACCAGGATCAACAAAAAGATTAATTAATTCAAGAAAGAGTTAACATGGTGTAAATGGGAAATGTAGCTAGCAGTAATGAAATGGTCAGCATTCAGCTTACAAGTATAAGCTTTCCGGGTATGAAAGGTGTCCATCACCCTTTTCCTAATTGCTTAAAGTCTGATGTTGTTTACAATGTAAAAATGCATTATTAAGAAGGGAAAAGCAAAACCAATGGAGGACTTGTGTAAGCTGTGGATTCACTTTTTTGTTAAAGTGACTCCTGATAATCAGACTAGAGTGTGCATCCGTATGCTACTGTTATACTGTGGTTAACTTTCAGCAACACTTTTTTGTTAAATGGGAATAGCAACCTTTAATTAGGATTTGGGGTTTGGTTCTGAAATTGCCATACACCTGCTTATTCAAAACAGATGTTTTATCTGCAGTGCAGTTTTGCTCATAATGTGTTATGACGGCAATAGCAGGT
Organism: Anser brachyrhynchus; assembly: GCF_964034855.1. Lineage (NCBI taxonomy): Eukaryota > Metazoa > Chordata > Aves > Anseriformes > Anatidae > Anser > Anser brachyrhynchus. The sequence continues at coordinate 99,458,015 of NC_137695.1, forward strand.
TGCTAACAAAATACAAAGGAAAGGCAATATCTACTTGCTGTGTTCTCTCATATGAGGTTAATAAAGTTGACTGATTAGGAATATCGGTTTGTTTTTACCAACATCTTACTATGTTAGCATGCCACATTATAATCTATGTGAATGTATATTTCAATGCTCTGTCACTAAGACTCTAATTCAGTTTTAGTCAGAAAACAATTATAAAATGACTTGGCCTTTATGTTGCACTTCATTTTTGTAGTGCTTCATGCATCATCAGCTCTCCATGCATTATGAGTCTCCATCACCATTTTGCAGACTAGAGAAGCTGAAGCATCATCCAGCACTGAAGCAATGCACTAGCTTGGCCAACCTCATGCCAATGTCTCCTCAGATGTAACAGGTACATTGTGGTTCCCAAGGTCTTGCCCCTCACGCAAGGCAATTCCTTTCCTTGGTAGGCTTAGTAAATCCGATAGCTAGATGATGCAGGAGAAATGCTTGGAAATGTTAAAGGGAAGAGTTCTGGGCACACGCCTAATTTGGTACACAGGAAGGAACATTCTCAGAATCCCTTGATCTGACTTTGTAACAGACTTAGAAGGTAGAAATAATTTCTGGTGCACAAAGAATGACTCAGTTCCCTTAAGATTTTAATTGGAATTTGCTTATAATATTCACGCAAATAAAAATCAATGTCCTGAGTAAGTTGAGAGTACCAGTTAGTCATTGAGTGACCAGTAGAAGCCTGGAGCTGTGTTGATAGCCTGAGTCAGTTCTGGCCTATTTATTGCAAAGAGTATACTAGGAGGGTTGTCCTACCACCATGGCCAGGCCACACGGGCAATTCATGTTCCTTCTCTGTCAGTAAGGTGGAAGAAGGAGGTGTGTCAGCAAAAGGAAAGAGAACATCGCTTTTGGTTATCTGGCCCAAGTGCCAATGCTGATGCAACACCAAGGACTGAAGCTTCACAAAATAGGCATCAGCATGACTCTCTTTGTTTCAGCCTTACAGTAGTTAAGTGGGTCGTTGTCATGCCTTCTCTGTCAAGAATGTAAAATTCTCATATTGAAGGCTAATGTAACGTGTCAATTTATTTTATAAAGGTACCGTGTAGGTTTCTAATGTGATATAGATGTTAAGTAATATGACAAGAAAGGCATTACTATAACACAAAGATACACATTTTCTGCCATATTAGCACTTTCTATATTATAATAAAAAAGCATATTGTGCTTGAGAAGTGTGTATCAAATCTACAAAGCCCAAGCTTTGGTTTCATCCAGTTTGCAAAATATGTTTCAATCTGATCTTCTTCTGTATTATATTTGCTGCCATCCAGAACAATAGTTTGGCACTCTCTTAACTGGTCCATTGCATTTGATGACATGACTTTATCTTTTCAAAGAAGCAGACAAAACTTCCAATAAGCAAAGTATCTGTATTATGACTTAAAGAGTTTTCAGCCAAAAATATATATATATATAGGCAAAAGAGCAAAATATTCTGGTTTTCTTGCTTTTTTTTTTTTTTTTAATCATTTTTACTTTGTACAAATGCTTCTCAGAATGTCTGACTGTGAGAAGATACAGACTAAAAAAATAATATATATTAACACCTCTAGATTGTAGTTTATTTCTGGAAGAAGGATTATATGATCTGAAATGCAGTGAAGCCATCTTCTAGGCTCCAGTTTATTGATAGGCCCCAAGTACTTGTGGATCCACTTTAACTTTTGGACTTACAGATGTACAAAGCAAGCACCTGTTTAAGTAATTTGCTGAACTGGGGCCACAATGAACTGCAACATCAAAAAATTATGTAAATATGGGTTTATAGCTTAAGAGAATGAACATGCTGAATGTATAACCAAATGAAGAATTTATTGAGTGAATCTCATCTCTTTTTGTATCTGCTTTTGGAATAGCTGTGACCACATCCTACTTTTTTTTTTTTTTTTTTAATCTATTTGCTATTTGAATGCAGTCTTTGACTACATTTAACAGATTTCTTTTTATTCTCTGGTTTGATTATTTAGCATTTGAGATTTATTACTTGATGGGATACCTATTGAAAGGACTGGAAAGATTCCCATTGGCTTCAAAGGACAATGAATTGTGCCCGGAGCTCTGGTACAGCAAAGCATTTAGACACGTGTTTAAACATTGATGCTTGCAATGGGACTTGAGCACATGTTTAAGATAAAGCATGTGCTATAGGCTTTGTTGCATAGGGAAGCACTTCAGCACGTTCTTAAATGCTTTGCAGAGCTGGCACTATGACAACCTCCACTGTTGGTTACATTTTTTATTTTTATGGAAAGAAAAAAAAAAAAGCACTAGAAGAAGTTGCTGTTACTTTACAATAAAAACATGTCTAGTTGTGAATGGGCAGATTCACCTCCTGTTTGTTCATAAGAAAGTTTACTTATACTATGATCTATTTTTGAAGAGCAGAATTTAACCTTATCTCAACAGGAGATGAATAGAATGTTTTCTGTCCTTTTTCAGCACTTTTAGTTTGGCACTTGTTTAAGGTGTTATTAATGTGTGCATTCGGGAGAGTCTAGGGCTCTCAGTAGCTCTTTATCATGAAATACCCTTTTTAGCATGTAACAACTTCTGCCTCCCATTCACCATCCACTTTTAGTGGTCTCCCTGTTATCACTTCAAATACTTTTCAAGGGGTGAAAGTGTAACAAGAATGCTCAAAGAAACACCTTCTTCTCAAACCATGTGCATTTTCATTAAGATTTCCTTAGCTCCCCCCTCCCACCTACCTTTCCTCATAAAAGTGAGAAGAATGAGTCTCTGCCAACTATTTATCCTTCATCAGAACTAAATATAAGCTCAAAGGCACAGTCAGGAAATGCAAGATGTTAAGGCTTAAAAAATTTGTTTCTTTTTCCCCTCGGAGAACTTAGTCTTTAGCACATGAGATGAATGCTATTATATCATCACGAAGCCCACTGGCAGACAGGACCTACGCAAAGTGCCAGTAAGCCCACGGCTCAAGAAACTCATGCTTTTTCACAAACGCAGCATGCATAAAGAAAGCTTCCCATAGGAAATGGGGTTGATCATGTCCCCCTGCTCAGACCACCTCTGACAGAAATCGCATGGAGTCTCAGAGAAGCAAACCTGCACAGTGAAGTGAAGAGTGAACATGTTAAACCATTTCCATACAGTCTTTGGGCACTTTTAACAGTTTTTACTATGCTCATGCTGCAAATAACATAAGAATGATATTAACCAAGATTATAATGTGTTTATACTTCAACCCAAACATGTGGTTGCAACTCCTACTGACAGATCCAGCCTAGTTGTGATAGCCATGTAGGCTGCCCCCGCTTGCTCAGTATCCTGGCTAAATACTCTGTTATAGTCCAAACGGAGCACCCACTAGGCTCCTGTCAGCAGCCTGGCTAACTCATTTAAAAGTCAGTTTTGATAAAATTATTTGAAATGCAAGTGCATATTTGGATTGCAGATAGGTACATCAACAGGAACATCCACACAAAAAGTCATGCTACTCCAATGACACTGATAGTAAACCACTTAAAGTTACAAGAGGCCTAAAATCTAAAAGAGAGTTACTGGTAAACTGAAGCCAAACGTATGAAGACAGGATTCACAAAAAATGAGAAACTGGGAAAAACAGGACACTACACAGGTTCCCTCAGGTTTTCTGCTACTTCCAGCTTGAACGTCATGGAACAATTCTTCAAAACGTGACACTTCTGTGAGGAAATACCTGTTTCTTTGGTTAGTGTTCCTCCTGTGAACTTCAGGGCTTGTTTCTGTATCACCAACAAAACGAAAAAAAGTATTACTGAATGAAAAACTATGGATAAACAAAATCTTCTTTCGCATTGATACATGCTGGGAAGAAATTATGACAATGTGATGTTATTCAAATTGTCTTTCATTTTCTGACCTCTAATTGTCTTTACTCTGTCTCAGGTGGCCCAAAACAGCCTGGAAAGCTGAATTACATCTCCTAGAGAGAGTTAATATAACCCAAATTAAAGATTTCCCAGCTAGGGAGGAGCCCAGTGCTGGGGAGGTGGCTATATTTCCCTGATGATTTGACAGCATTTATGTTCAGTATTATAGAATGGGGATTTCACCCTATTCGTGCTGTAATGCAGTGAACATGAGCTCACTCTAGCTCATGAATCTCTGGCTACTTTCTGCACAGTGTGAACAGCCTTTGAAGCCATCACTGTTAAGGCTTTCTGGGATGTTTTGCTTGCTTCTGTGTTGAAAGTGTTACTGGTTTAGACTTCAGACAGAAGACACTCTCAGTAGAAATATTTTGAAGACAAAATAAATAAAAAAGAAGAAGTGGAAAGGAGTCAAAGAGGCAATTATTTGTAATTGAAAAAACTATTGATTTTCCTTTTGATACATAGTCTAAATTATCCCTCAAGAAAAGTAGTAATGCATCTTTAAACAGATTTATTGGTCCTAGCTGTAAAAAAGTGGCTTATTTAACTTCAGTGCTATCACACTTTTCTGTTTTTATTTGATACAGAGATGGAACGTAAATGAGGACACTGGAGAGGAGGTTTGATTCAGGGATCAGAAATGTTCCATGTCCTGGAGGGCTCAAGGACTCTTCCATAAGGGTTCAAGAATGAAAAATAAAAAAAATAAAAAAAAAAGAAGTGTGGGGGGGGAGTGAGTAATTCGTGTTGCTACAGTGGGGCACATTATCCTTAACATAATACATGACCTGTATGTTTATTCCTCAATGCATAAGGATCAAAAGACGCTGTATCCCACCACCACTGTACATCCTGCTGCTCAGAAAATGTCCCCCACACCATCATAGCTTTAATTTTTTCTCTCACTTCCCCATGTGCAGATCTATGTCTCCCCGGCTCCCCAGCCCTTCTGTCTGTGCCCAAGGAGCAGCAGCCTGCTCTGCTGCACACCTCTAAGATCAACTGTAAAGGGGAGGCACATTTGTGCCTACACATGGGTACACCGCAGGGCGCATGCACTACTGTTTTCTACTTGATGCCTACAGTCAGATCTGAAGGCAAATCAAATCTGAGATAACACTGTTACAATAAAATAATAATGGATTTTCAGGACTTCATACCTGTCTACCAACCTGCTACTTCTGCAGGCTTGTTTTTTCTTGGCACTCCTAATGGTTCATAAACCAATGTTATGCATAAGGAAAGTCAAAGGCAGAATTACAGTGTGTTATAGTATAAAAAACTCCAAAATGGCTATGATTTTCCAAAGTATAACCATGTGTCTGGCTGGCTAGCTGGACAGGTGGATGGCAGAAGAAAAACTCTGTATTGCTCTATTGCCAGTGAAACTTATAAAGACTCCGGTTTTGTGCCTTTGAGCCTCAGGTTCAGATTTAGTGGTATTGACAAGGTGCAAGTCACAGCAGAAGTTTACACACAGCAGGACACTTCATCATGTTGCTATACTCCCAGTACTGTCTCCTTTCCCCACTCTTCTGAGTCTGTTCTCTGAAGTCCAGTGGTATAGATGCAGTCACTCTTCACCCGTTCTTCAATAGGAGCACTAACTTGTATCTCTTTTATTCAGTACATACATATATAAACTCTGTAGCGTATTCATATCTGCAAAACCTCAAATTCAGTTTGGTTAAGATGGTAAATGCATTCAGGAGTTTTTAGGGGAGCTCTGATAGACACTCAACCCACTCACAATGATCTAGTCTCTCGTCCTAAGAAAAGCAGGCAAAAAAGCTACAGTCTGCATTGCTAGAAATGCTGTCTCTTCTATGTATATGCTATGTTGCTATAGAAAGGCTTAATGTAAATATTATGACTTTTACCATACCCTTGCAAGAAGAAAAGCAACTATGCATGTGCATAATTCTCTTTGAAATAATGTATTTCGGCTAGGATTGCAAACCAGTAGGAAGAAAAGAGTATTGAATAAACACAGATGAGGTCACAAATATTTGTTCTAGGAGATGAGAAGCATATCACAAAGTGATATTGCTGATATCCCAGTGATATCCCCATGTGATATAATACAATGAGCAAAACACAGTGGCAACAAGGCACTTAAAGTGTTTGAAGACTACATGACAAAAAGGAGGATCCAGCCAGTCAATGTGATGATAACATGTAAATACATACACATGCATATACGCATGGACAAGCAGCAGTAGTGTGTTATTGTGTGCCAGCTGCTGCACTGGGACCCTTGGATGAGACAGGGAAGGTACAAGCACCAGTACTGGATCAGAGGAGACAGGAGAAGGACTATTTTTTTATTATTATAAGTTTCCATAACGATAGCACTGTGCAAAACAGACGATGAAACAACTCCATGCTCTTTTTCCCTCTCATACACAAGGATCTGCATGCACACTTGCACTCTCTTGACATCTGTGGAGAGTGAAGGGTATGGGCAGAACAATTGTGTATGGAAGATTATAGGCAAAAAGGACTTTTTGTTCCAAAAAGGGAAAGACAAAGGTGAATGCTCTGGCTCTTTGCATTATTCCCATTCAGTTGGAGAAAAATTAAGAAGAGGATGTAATATAGCTTATAATGATTTGGAGTTATTATCCTTATCCTATACACAAAATAACCTTTCTGCTGAAGAATGCTAATAGCAACTTTACACCACCTCCCTACGAGAAGGGGTGAGAGGTTAGGCAAAATGAGTCTGTGGCTTCCCTTTTGGCCTCATGGTTACTGTGATGCTTGTGTCTTGGCCATACCAGGAGTTCAGAGAAGGTCACAATTCACCCTCTCTTTCACTTTTCCTAGCTAAATCTAGCAGCCCTTAGTCACCAAGGAGGGTCTGACCCAGATTTCCTTCCTTTCTTCTTAGCTTCTTGTCTGTACCTATTGAGCATCTACTCCCCAGGCCACAACTTTCTGAGCCTCATCTCCCTCTCCTGTGCCAAAACAATCTTATTGCTTTCAGGTCTTTTCCTCCCTTTGATCTCTCCTTCTCTATGGACATATTGCCCTTCTCTTTCTTTTCTCCCAGATCCCCATTTCTCTTTTCCTGTAGATCCTCCAGGTTGATTTTGCCCTTCTTCACATCCTCCTATTCCCTCAGGTTTTCCCTTTACATACTCCAGACCCAACTCTCCTTCCACTAGTAGCAGTGGGGGAGGGAACAGGGGAGAAGGTCTGCAGCCTTTCCAAATGTTGTGTTGTTGTGAACATTTCCCTTATTGTGCCTGTCTAAAATTTAGTTTATACAGGTGGCAGAATGAAATGTGCCATCTCATAATTAGTCCCACATGCACTGCAGGCAATTTATCATCAAAACAATCAGCAGTCACCATTCGATTCAGTGAATACCAGAGATTATCAGGAAATTGAGCCAAGGGAAAGGAGGAGAATAGGATAAGAGCATTTGGGCTTTGTAAATTCCGTTTTTTTTTCCCCCCACAAAAATATTATTTTACCTGAAATGTAGTGACTGGCCCAAATGACTCCTTAATGAGCAGATTCAAAAGAAAGCAATCATCTTGGCCTTTACAACCTTTCTTTACCTCTCAATTTGTTCTATTGGACTTTCCTGTATACTTAATAAACTGCTTCAATAACAGCAATCACCACAAACATGCTGTTTTGCTGGGTAGGAGGGTGTTCCCTTAGCTGAATATTGCTGCAGTTCTTTTTAGTGATGGTAAGACAAATTGTTATCTCCGTTTTTGCAAGAAAACATGCACAGCAAAATCTGTGCTCTCATTGATACATATACACGTATTAGGGGACACGCACATGTATTCAAGCACATACACTCTCCCATACATGCATACACACATGCATAGCCAGAGGTGTCAAAAGCCTCAGGCAAAAAGAGGGGTGGAGACAATTCCCCTCATGATACCTAAGGATGATTATGGTAATATTTACTGCCAGTCCTCACTGCATCACTGATCATTTTGATGGAGAGCTCCATCAATTAGTGGAAAAGCAGGATACCATCAAGCTCTGAGGAAGTGCTGATATCCAAGCATCAGAGTAATCAAGGTACAGAGGAGAAACGTATCTGCAGGAAGAGATAGCAGTAGCCTCTTGGTCCTGCGTGAGGGCATATGTGCATCTACCTTACGTTTAGGAAGCATGCAGATGTCTTATCCTCCTGCAAGGCTATTCAGTGAAATGAGGCTCGCTTAACCCCTATCATTAAACCACGCACTAGGGGGTATAGCCCCTAACATGGTCTCCGGCAGAAGAAATCATGTAAGGATCCCTGATGTTTCTCTGAGCTTTTTGCTATACACCAGTTTCAGAAATGAAGTAATGGGGAAAAAAATAAACTTTTGTCTTATAATCTCCCAAGGAATGCTCAGTGTTTCCCTTTCTGTGCTTCAATAGCTGTAACTTTTTCTTAACACACCCCCTTGTACCTCTTCCTTGTACTGAACCTCTGCTACAAAACCTCACAAGCCAGCCTTTAAATTTTTTCCACCATATGTTACAAATTGATCATTACAGTCTATGAGTCAAACCGAGTTTACTTTTTAAACAAACGATGTGTCAATAAGAAGAATGGACTAATGTTAACTTCTATTACCATAGACATGCCTGGAGATGAAGAGTGTTTGATCTATTACTACTTCTGCAGGGCAACTTTCTTTTGCAAGAAAGGCTTGTATTGCTATGTTCTCTATATCCTCTGCTTCCATTCTATCAATGTTCCTTTTGTTTTAGAGGCTCTTCAGTTAAATTAATATAGTGATCAAAAGCAGCAAACTGAGTTCAGGCTGGGCTTAGATAATAAATCTAGAGTTGCTTGGAAGAGAAATTACCCAGCTAGAATGCATCCTTTGAGGTTAAATTTCACAACAGGTAGGTAGGTGAAGGTCATGTTATTTTAGCCACAATACAGCATGACCTAAGTGATCATTTTAAAATAGTACAATATTTTGTTACTGCTTTGTTGAAAGTCATCTGACTCTGTTATACACTTAGAAGTAGCCAATATGCCCTCCATGTTCTGCTAATTAACACAAAAAGCCAAATGCAAACAAAACACTATTGTATTCCATACCAGACAGTGAAAGTCATCTGTGTCAGTCCCAGACTGCATTGATACTATGCATGCACCCAAACACAGGACATAGAAGGCACAAAATCACTCAAAGGGTGAATGCAAAATAACTTGACTTATTTCCATTTCATTAAAACATCTTCTTCAGAGTTGATGTGAAAATGGCAGTTTTTCCTTAACTCATAGCTGAAACACAGTAGCAGTCATGGTCTGTATTTACACAGGAATACCAATACATTTAATTTCAGTTTACAGCAAAGTGCTATTATTAATAATAATAATAATTGCTGTGTCCATGCTTAGAAGTATCAGCAACTGACCATTGCCCTTCCCTGTCTTCTCCTCTCTCTTGAAGTCCTTCTGATTAGTTCCACTACTGTGGACAGTGGAGAGGTCACAGAGCAACAACATCTTTACTCCTCTCCATCTAGAGAGAGGCTAGGTAACCTGACTTACGGACACTGGTAGGATATCACTCATATCACACAGAGATTGCCATTTGTCATTGAGGTTTCTTACTCTAACCCATGGTGTAGAAATGGCCATTCACAGCTCCTATGTTGCCATGTTGGGTGCCCAAAGAACCTCACTTGTCCACTGTAAAGGGACCTGTCCTAGTCAGACAGTAATAATCTGAAAGGCATTTGAGAAATGCCTCATTTTTCACACCTTTGTAACCTCACTATAACAAGCTGTGCCAATAAAGTACTGCCAAACAAAAGGCATAACCAGAGAAGTCCCATGCTCCAAAGTGCACCTAACAGACCATGGAGACTGTAGAAGTGGGTGGCTCCCCTGCTGTTTTCACACCAGCACTGATGGGCTGTTAACATTGGAAGCAACAGTATTTCACCAATGTCATCACTTAACAATATAATATGACAGCATCTATAGAACCGATTAGCATAAATCAACATAATACCCACTTTGCAGCATTACTACTGAAAACTTTCATCTTCAAATAGTGGTGGAGGGGACAATGCATGACAAATTGTAATGATTTTGCTGAAGTGTTCTCACATGACATAGTATGTATGTACAGTATGTGTTTGAGACTGTATGCATACACACGCATACTTTAATAATGTGCATAATACTGTAGCTATGTCATCAGTATTATGCATTCTCCTAACCTGCCATTTTTTTGTGATCTTTTTTTATACCTAGAGAAAAGACAAATTTCCACAAGTTACCACATGAAGAGGGGTGGAAAGAAAGGGGGGTGTATTCATTTTGATTTCAAAGCACATCAGCATGTCTTTTGGTGCCCAAAGGGTCATCATGCATAGAGTCATGTAAACAGAGAATGCTTAAAAAAATAACTCGAGGTCACTCAGAGCCAGACCCCTAGGTTTGAATTACAGATAAACACATTTCAAAGTGCAAACTTTTGAAATAAGGTACAAGGGAGAACAACCTTACATGGCACTTCCATCAATTTTGATAAAGCAGTTTCAATTTTCAGTATAGTAATTCAAAGGTCTTGTGGCTTTCTGACAACATTGAGCACTTTGCCTCTTCTCCTCATTCTCTGTCCTTCCCTCCAGTGCTCTGTGCAGACTCCGAACTTTGCCTGTTTGAAACCTGAATGCTTTCTCACATCCAACTGCATTTTCAAGAGCTCTTCCAAATTCTACACTTTAGGGGGCATTTTCCCAAACAAGAGATCTGCTTAGAGTTTTGATGGCAAGCTCATGTGGAGGCAGGAGGCAAAGTACTAATAAAGGAAAAGTACTGTGCAGTGCATGAGAGCAATCCTCCTATCCTAAGGGGAAAGACCATAAATACTCTGGACTCTCCAGCAGGTGAGGATAGGCAAAGTTTCCCTTTCCTTCATCAGTAAAGATGACAGAAAACCTGAGGAAGATCCTCAAGTGTGGTACATTGGTCACTCTCCTCTCCACTTCCCCAAGAGGACACGTACTGCCCAGCACTTGGGGAAGCAGAAAGTTTGCATTAGGTCTTGTTTGCCACCTTATGGCATTGTATCTCTGCACTTCCCCTTCTGATCACATTTAATACCGATAAGGCAATATTTTTTTCTTTAAATACAGTCATAACCTGACTTGGGCATTAATTTGGTTTGCTGTGTTACTTATGGAACTGTGAAAATGTAGAATATGCATCCCTAAAAGCATAGACAGCTCCTACTTATGTTGATCTAAAAGACTTCTGAGATCACAGTTGCAGGTCCTTCATAGCGTTGGTCCATTACTATATGTTTTCTGGGGGTGGAAGACAAATGAGCTGATTCCAAGAGGAAACCATCCACTCTTCCACCTTAACCTGAAGCTAGCCAAGTCCATTATTTCCCATTGAACAATCTCACTCCTTTCTTGCTGCTTCCAGGCAATATCATAATATTTCCAGACTGATGAAAATAAGCAATGCCAGCATATCTTCAAACACTACTGCTGTGATATTTCCAACCCATGTCAGTAAGCATTGAGAATGTGTAGTACTGCTCTGAAATGAGTCTCTATTCACAAGCTTTCTTTGGACAATTTGGTGAAACCTGCTCTGAAAACACTGAGAGTTTTGTCCAAGCAAGGCCTGGAGGATTAGTGTGTATGTGGTACTCCAATAATAACACCAAACCAAGGATCATTATTAAGGGCTAGTTTAATTTTTGAATGTATCATATAACACACTGCAAAAGTAGCACAAGGTCAAGGAAAACATTCATTATTTAATTTGACTTGAAGCCAAAGTGGTGGTGATGTTGAAGACCACACTTCCAACCCTGAATGGAACTTCCTTTATTCAGTCCTTCCAACTTCATCAAAACTTTCCACTCTCTTTACCTTCTTCCATCTCTTTCTTAGCAAATACATTACAATCTTGGAGGGCCCTGCCCTCTCCCTCTCTTTCTTTCTTTGCCAGACAAATGAGGAACACTCTTAACTCCCTTATACGCCACATTCCATTTCCATTTCTGCCCTCAGCTGCATCTCAGCAGCTCCAGTAAAGTAAAAGTAGCAGCAGTAATGGCAGAAACTGATCTTACAAATCAGTGTCACCGTCACCGAATTCTTCACTCCAAATAATGTTGCCCCTCCATTCTTGCACAATAAGAATGTGATTTTACATCAAAGGTAACCATGACAGCATCATGACAGACATATTTGTTCGCTTGGAGGGTTAAAGCAGTTCTTCAGCACTGTATGCCAATTAATGTTACTACCCACAGACTCTTAAAAAAATCACTATTTCAGTCATTAAAAAGGTGCATCTGAATGCAAGATTTGCTAAGTCTGAGTGCATGTAATCAATAATTTACATATTACTGGATAACAAGTAAAGAAAACAAAAATAACAGCTTCAGTTTCAGGATATATGTAGCTGTCCTATGAAAGTAAATACATTAAAACATTCCTGCTATATTTTACCACTCTATATAAATATCAAAATAGGTTTATAAGTTGAAAATAGGATGTGCCAATTCTAAAATCTCCACTCACAGCACTTCAGCTTATCCAGTTTAATCTCCCAGCTAACAGCATTCTGCAGAGAGTTCCTCCCCTGCTCACGAGGAAACCACATACCTACCTTTCCAATGCCATTGGTAAAAATCAGCCAGAAAATGCAGGCCCATCAAAACACATTCACAGAGACTGGGGCTAAGGGGAGTCATCACGGGAAGTAGGTGTAACATGACCTCTCTATTTGTATAGAGTAAGGGGGACTTAGATGAAGCAATTTACTGTGCTGGGGCATTATGGCATTGGTGTCTTATCCTGCTTCCCTTGGGACTCTGGGCATCTGTTTCCATGCTTTTACCTGACTGACATTCCCCACAGAAGGTGCTGGCTCTCTCTTCTTTCCTGGATATAAAAGATAGTATGAAGAAAGATAGTTTTGCATTCTGTGCTGAAATGACCACATAACTTTGGCACGAGAGGTTAGGTTGCAAGGGGCCACACTGTAAAACCAGATTAAAAAAAGCAATGCCTTCATCAGACATGAAGTGCACTTGAACTGAAACCTCTTGACAGGAACTTTACCAGTACCACAACCACTGACACTTGCCAACACAATCCATTCATTGGCCTCCTCCCAGCTGCAGTAAACTACAGTTTCTGTAACTCCAATGACTGTATGGGACTCAAAGATGGTTTTATTAAGCATTTCTGTGAAATGTTCTGTGAATTTCCTCAGGTTTCCCCTGAAGACCAAGAGGAAGCTGGGATCCCAGTCTTTTTCCAGATCTTTGTTTCTCATGAAAGCTGGTGGTGATGAAGCTAATGGAAAGGGAGGGAAAGGAATTGATGAGCTTCTCTTCTTTCCTACCTTTCACTTTGGTAACATTTTGTTTAGGGATATGTTCCTTGGACAATGCACAAACTAAGATTGGGTTAACCTTTACAACCTTATTCTTACTTTGTCCAGAAATCATTCACTTGGTATCAAACAATCTTACTGAGATGACATAAATAAAACCACGGCAGAATTTTATTGGCATCAGTGGATCCATACTTTCATTCAAGCAAATGCACACTCTAAACCCAAAAGCTTCTTCTGATCCTGAAGGACAAGACCAGCACAATTTATAAGCAATGAAAATTCCTACAGTTCTTCTTGATAGCAACTTGGTACTCCATGAGAAAAGCAAATAGGAAAATATGTATCTAGTGGTCATTCAATGGAACAGGTCATCTTTTAGTTTTCCCAACATCTTTTTAAGCTACTGTTTTGAATGACAGCATAGCGAAGAGTCACCGTCACCTATGAGAATCTATTTTTGCATAGGTCCTTCCACCTGAGGAGTTCAAATCCTTTTCAACCTCAGCTGAAATTGGGGAATTAGGGTATGAGAGCTCTGTAGGGGGGTGGTGCAGTGTAGCTAAAAGAGTGGTTGCTGATCTGAGCAGGAATCAGGTCACCTCTTTGGGACGCAACATACCTGGTAGGGCAGCTCTGGCTCATTCACTGTCAGGCCACAGTGCCAGGCACTGTAGGCATGCCAGGGAAATCTCCTGAACAGCTTTTTCCCAAACCTTTTCAACAAACAATAATAATAACAACAAGAAAGAAAGAAACAAGCTAACTAACTAACTAAGAAACCACAGTGGTTTCCCTCAGACAATTTAGGGCAAATTTTTCTACTGATTGTCTCTTTGCAGCCTACTTTGCCTTTTTTGTTGTTGTTGCTGTTTTGTTGTTGTTTTTCTGTATGTTTCCGGTGCTCCTTCTGCACTGGAGATTTATTTAAGGCTGTTGGCTCAGAGCCCCTGAGTGGATTCCCAGTCCCCTGGGTGTATTCCCGGTCCCCGTACATCTCTTTATTACAAAGAGTGGCCCACTGCCTTGCCAGGCCCTTAAAGAGTCCATCTGCCCTGTTACTGCTGATCACATTAGAAGCTTGCAATTTAGACACTACTCACCCCCCCCCACCCCCCCCCCCCAAGTTATCCAGGTCTTAACTCACAGTCCTAAAGTCTATCCAGTGCTATTCTCTTTACAGGGAAAGAAAACTATTTCATTTAAACCCTAAGCTTCCCCTCCCCATAACATTTATGCATAGAGTGCATTACTGCTATTATATTCTGAAAATACAGTTATTTCAACAACAACAAAAAAAATCCTTTTTATAAGTGCTTTGCTCCCCCATTTTTTCTTTTCCTTTTATGTTGTATATACCAACGGGGGCCAACTTTATTTCAGTGTTGACTTGGATTTTGATGAATATGCTTCTATTTCATTTATTCTTTATTTGTGCAAAAGCTAGGCAGTATTTTTTATATTGTTTCCCACTTCCTTTTTGATTAAACTGTTATATTTGATTTTCCAGAAATAAAGCAGTGCAGAGATTGAGAGAGAGAAAAAAAATACATCATCTTTGATTCTCTACTGACTCACAGCTCTGTAAGCTCTGACCCAGAAGCCCACCTAACTCACTGGAAATAAGTGCCTGAAGGGAGCCAGCAGAGAGGAAGCTGTTCAGGAAGTGACTACCCAAACTGCTAACCACAGGAGAATAAGTATTTTTTCACCTAAAATTAACGAACCAGCTCAAACAAAAACACTAAACCTTCTACTGTAATAATAAACAACCCAAGTCAGCCTTTTGAAATTGAATTGATGTAGTCAGTGATATCAAAGGCCACTCAAACTTTATTGTCATTATTTAGCAGGTCAGAAAAAAATCCATTCTGCACCATTTCAATGGATGGGCTGTATCCCTGCTCTTTTCTTTGCATATATCTTTCCAAAGCACCCTTCTTTGTGGCTGATGGTTTCTCACTCTTCATTACATGTTAGATAGAATGTTTGCTGAGCAAAATGTACTGTCACCTCTGAATCTTAGGGTGTGTATATAAAAACCATCTTTTTTTTTTTCTGTGTGCCCACAACAGCTACTTGGCAGTAAACTGGGACCTAGAAGGTAACATCTTCACTAAATCAGCCAGCAACATGAGTATGGTTTCACCAGTGCCATGTGCTCAGGGAAAGAAACATACTCCTGCTTATTTGAGCACTCCTGTGAGATGTGGTTGAAACACCTGAGGAGAGGGAACCACGCAACACAACTTAAGACCATCCAGACAAACCCTGAAAAGTGAGACTGACCCTACAGCCCTTGCCCACATTCATTCGTTCTGCCCCATTCTCTCTGCAGTCTGTCCAGCCTGCAATCCTCACCTTGCAGCACGTGGTGACTGCTTTGGCAGGCCACTGGTCCCCAGGCCTCTAACTTTTGGTTAGAAAGGCAAATGCCAAAGGCAACAGCAAGAGAAATATAAATTCTCACAGAATGGCCAGAGGAAAAGGAAAAGCAGACAGTGAACAGTGAACTTTTTTTTTTTTTTCTAGAGCAGAAAGCTTTAGGCCAGATGAACTGGGTCATGGGCCATCCTCGTGACCCTTCAGCAAGGGAATGACAGGCATTAGAAGCAAATCCCGCATGCTCCTAACTACAGCAGTTTGCCTTCTTTTTGCCTGCATCCACCCAGAAAGGAACCGTACGATTTTAACCTCAGAAGTGGCAAGGTGAGTGTGGCTGCTCATTTGCAGCATGGCTGCTGCTCCCAGCTACAGCCCCCAGGGTGTGTGAGCACAGCTGAGGCACAGCAGTGGGCTCTCCCGTGGGAGCTGGGCTGAGCATGAGCCACGGAGCCTTGCTGAGAAGCAGAGCAGGAGGTGGAGGCCGTGCCCTGAGGAGCACCATCTGACCCAGCGAGTCACAGCAACGTGCAGAAATCATGGCTAAGCAGGAGGTAGCAAAGTCCTTGAAGCCCCAGAGCAGATCAGTGGCCAGCAAGAGAGCTCAGTTTCCTTCAACTACACCCCTTGCAATGTCAGTCTCCATCCATTTTAAGCTCATTCTGCCCTTCTGAAGAACCAGAAGTGGCATTCGTGCCTTGGATGAGCTTGTGAAAGGCCTCCAGGCCATCAAGCTATCAGCTGCCATCAATTGTGCTTGGTCTCCTTCGGCTCTCTCACAGTGCTCCCGCATCCCAGGGCCACCAGCCTGCTCACTTTGCAAACAAACAGCCTAAACCGTGCCACCCGCCTGCCCGCTGGTGGGGTAACCTGCCACTCAGCCAGAAAAGTCACCAGGACCTTACAATAGAAAGTGACGGCCAATTTATTTATTTGCTCAGTGAAAGAACAGAACGGTGGATAGAAGTCACCAGTGCAGAAGTGGAGTGGAGAGGGCCAAGCATCCCCCTGTGCTCCAGTGTGCTCCACATCAGATTTCTAGTTCCCAGCCCCGTGATGGATAGTTCACAGGCAAATGGTTGCTAACAGACGTATGTGCATTGCCCTGGTGCTCCTCCTGCAGAATCAGCAAGCAGAGCAAGCAACTGTGGACATTAATAATGCTGCTGCTGCTGTGGCAGTGTCTGAACACTGTCTTGGCCAGGCCTCATCTCTCTTTTTTTTTTTTTTATTTATTTTATTTTTTTTTTGTGGAAGGAATTTCAGTTTGCAATTGTGGAAATAACTGAAGTATGTATTTCCAAGGCTTGTATAGCCAGAGAGAGGGTTTCTCGGAGACTGTGACTGAACACTGAGGCAGTCAATGGCAAGATATTCTTGAACAGTGATTTCTAGGAATCTGATTTCACCCACAAATTCATAGGAAGATCTAATGCTACCATGGGGACAATAAAGCATTTACAACCTGTCTGCTAAGCCTACAAGACAGTTGTAGATTAAGTCACGAAGAAGTCAGCTATCCCACTGTTATGTAAAGCTTTCTAAAAGACAGTGATATACATTTAGCAGCCATTCCAAAATGGGAACATCGAGAGAAAATATTTTTGCCGTAGCTTTTCTTGCTGTTGCCAGCCTCTCTCCCTGTGAAGGGAGCAGTGTTTATGGGACAAGCGTTTGCAAAAGTAAGCTTGAATAGCAGTGTCAAAGGGTAATTGGCACAAAAGAGATCCCTACATTTGGAACAAGAGGAATTAAGTTTTCTTAAGCACATTGGGACCACAGAGGGCTTGTTGTTGATAGACCCACAAGTAGTAATATTACCAGGTTCACACCAAGGGTCATAGCATGCAGTGAGACAACAGTTCCTTAGAGCAATGAGAGCAGGGTCATGACTTCTGTGTGCAGCTGATTGATCCTCAGAGTTTAGATCTGTTAGATGTGTGGGGGAAAAATGTGTAATTCACAGCATTCGTTTACACTTGGTTTGAAAGGTTTCTATTGTGGCAGTGATCACCTTGCATTTCTGCTTTTCAGTTACTGTCTGAAAGCCAGTGGAAGGATTTGAAATTATACATGTCCTTGGGATTTTATCAGCAGAATGCATTAATGCACAGGTAACATAAGAGGAAGGTTTTTGCAGCTGTTGCTAGTTTTTCTCTTCTAGGGCTCATGTCTGGAGACTGGTCACCAGTTTCCATTCAGCAGGACAGAAGCCTCAAGAAATGACAGTAAACTGCATGCAGCCTCTCCGGGGACTCAGTTCTCAGTTTATGTTTATCATGCCCAAAGTAGAAAAGTTCATCCAAGTCACATTTCCGCCATAAGGATCCTGACTCCCACCCACCAGAAATGACTTGAATATTTAGGACAACCTGAGGCCTTACATGGTTTAGGATGATCTAAATGAGGCCCTCTGCTGTAGATTTCTGGTGTGACCTGCACCTCCCTTCTAATCCCAATGTTCTGTACAAACTGCCTCGGTTCCTGGTAGCCTCCTGCCTCTTTGCCACCTGAGGGAACCTTATATGAGGAGTCATACTCAGTCGCCTCTTTACAGTTTCATTTGTATTTTTGAGGACAACAGAAAACATCCAGACTCGGGGTTTTAGAAGAAGCCCATAGCTCCCATGTACAACCTTAAATAAGACTACTGTGCTTTCTGGAAATACCTTAGAGGTTCAGCAGAAGTCATTCTGGACCTTGTGAAAGCTTTGAGCCATTTCAGGGTGCACTGCGTAATGTCCTAGGCACATCCCCTTGAATTTCTCACCAGGATTACACAACAAGAAGAAACTTCTCTGTAAATTTTGAATAAGTGCAAAGGTAGGGCCATGGGAGTTTGGTTGTTGTTAAGTGAATGCAGCAATCAATAAAGCTTGTACTTACGTACTCTCTTACCAAGCCTCAGTGAATTCAAGGAGCTCCCTACAAAACTGCACACAGACTGGACTGATATGATCAATACTGGATGGTGGAAAAATACAACACTGCTAATGCAACAGGCCCCTGGAAATCAACAGAAGTTCTACCATTTACGTCATTGACTCTAGGATTTCACCTAATATGTGTTTTCCAACTCTAATATCTGTGATCCTGAGCACATGACTAAATTGCCAATGGAATCTGCCAACCATCACAGTCTCTGATTTGTCAAGTACTCTATTTGTATTCACCACATCTCTGTCGTGTAAAGGATTCCAGTAATAAGCTATTAAAGACATTTAATGCTACCAATTTAAAACTGAAAAACACAAACTACTGAGGTGGTGAAGTTGCCAGAAGAGACATCAGGCCCTATGTTAGAATATCTGATTCATCAACTTCTATATGTGCAAAGCCTGCAGATTGGATAATTATAGCTACATCAGTGAATAGTGTGTTTATTAGACCCAAATTTGGTGCAGTAATGGAATCAGAATAGAGACTAAAGTATCAGAAGTGTTCACAGAGGGATTGCCATGGTACAAAGAGCTGGCAAACTTGGACAAATAAGGATGGCTTACTCAAACACATTTTTTGTGAAGGGTGCACCCATTTTCAGTGCAGCTACCTAATAGTTACTGTGCAATATTACACAGCAATATTACACAGCAACTGAGGCACGAAAAGAGGACTCTGTTGAGTTGAATCCTTTCTCAGCAAATTTCAAAACCACAGCTCAATGCTTAATCAGGCAAAGATGTTGTTTCCTAGTAGTTCTACTGGAGCAAGGCTTAACAACAAAAAAAAAATATAGGATCCCAAATGCCTTTTATTTTTGCCAAGTCACTAATGGTGGAGAAAATACAAATAGCTAGATGGTTAGTCTAATCTGGTACCAATTGTCTGATCATGTTAATGCTTTTGTATGCACATAGAGAAACAAGTTACAGATGTTTAAAAAATTATGACAAACCAGATAATAGCCAAACACTAGAAGTGGTTGCAATGAATTGCCTTTCAGTTACACATCTGTTGTGGGACAGCTGGAGTATATGGGGTGAAAGTATATGAGAGGAAAGGGTAGCAGTCCCACTTGGCCCATACAGGGACAAAGCAGCAAATAATTGTTAAACAAATGTATTGTGAGAAACGTAAATAGACAACAGTCCAAACGCCAAGGGAATGCTCAGTCCTGTAAGTCAAAGTGCAGAAGTAGTCAAAATAATTAATATTTTCTGAAGAAAACGTGACACTGCTGAAATTTATCCTCTTTTCCAGTTTGTGCAGTTTCATACAAGGATTAATGTGTAACAAGCTCAGCTGGGTGTTTGGTGCAGCCTACGTGGTTAGTGCAATCAACCGTCTCTCACTGTCTCTCATTCTCAGCTCAGGTCAAGACTTCAAGTAGCCCTGCACATATGCCTGATTGTTCGTTGACAGTTCTGACAATAATTTTGTTTTGGTTTATTTTTTGGTTAAATTTTTTTTGAAGCCTCTGCAAACTGAAAGGCAAAGGCAAGAATTGCTTTGTGTCAAACTTGGTGTCTAGTGTGACTTGAAACATTCATCTACTTTGAGAGTCTTTTCTACATTTTTTTTTTTTTAATGAAGTACATTTTTGGAGAAAAGCATCCACTTAAGCAATATTGAGACACTTTAATTTGGGTAGGGAACAGATGACTCTAGGGGTACCTTCAGTCTATTATTCTGTAATTCAAAGTGTCAAAAAAATCTTTCAAAAGTCATTCAAACCAATCCTGTGAATTGATAGAAATGCATCATTTTTTTTCCCCGTTTAACTAAATCTATATTTTTCAGGATGAAAAATTGGCTGCAAATTTTCATCCAGCTCTAATTGGAGTTTTTCTCTGAAAATATTCATAGGACTACAGAACTACACTTCTGATTTTGCCCCTTCAGGAAATAACTTGTTTGCAAGTCAGTTTATCAAAATTGCACTTTTCAATGTACAAAATGATAAGGTATTTCAGATACTTCTCTTGCACCATTTTTTAAAGCAGTAGAATTATGAAGAGGATAAAAGATGACAATATATGTTAGAGCTTCTTTGAGTCTTTAGAACCACATTCTTCAGCAGGGCTTTGTTTTCATCACCAAATTCATCTGATTTTTCTTCTTAGGGGTCATACAAGTTCAGATAAACTTCAAGAAGTAGCTCATGTCACATTGTTTAATTATATAAAGATTGTTTAACAAAATGCTAAAGGCATCCAAAAACTATTAACAGTCAATAATATATCACCATTAAACATCTGAAAGTGATTTATTCTTTTTAAGAAGAGAAAAAGACCCTGTTGTATTTAGTCTTGTATGTATCTTACCTCTCAATAGAGTTGTCACTGTTTTTAATGATGGCTTCTTGGAAGTCAGAAAGTTGACCCTTTTGCCCAAAATGTTGACACATTTCATTCAATAAAAATAGATGTATTTGGAATATTTTATGAGGCAACACAGCCAACACACATTCTTTTGTTTATTTAATTATTTAATGTTTGGTCAGTGCTTTGCAAGCATAATATGCTATTATTTTTAGTACTACTTGTGCATACAGCTTTATCAGCAAGATATGAATAAAATGCTCTCAGCTTTGCAAGCAATTTTCTTGATTAATTTCTTTGTATAAAGCAGCAGAGGGAGCTCATACATTATTTTTGGTGTATCACACAAAAATGATAAATTACGCGTGCACATGTGTGTTCACGCGCACACACGTCTATGCGACATAGCTCCATGTGCATGTGCACATACAGCCTGCTCTGGGACAAGCTGCATAGCTAGAGTGGCTGTGCCTGCATTAGCCATACAGACCAATAGGAGCAGAAATGTACAGCAAAACAGCTGGGACCCAGCTCTGCACACCCATCACACACACGCTACAGGACAGTCCGGCTGAGTGGCCTATGTGGGGATGAGTGGCCCATGTGGGGCTGGAGTGCCTTCAGCAGGCTCCTGGGGTGCTTATTCCAGCTTGGTTTTACCCAGGAGGAACCCGGCTGGTGTGGTCTGATGTTGCTCCAGGCCACCAACCGAGGCTCAGCCAGGGCGGGCGCTCTTCACCCAGACCCAGCCACCACCATAAAAGCCATATCAGGAACTTTTAGGTACCCTTTCTGGGCAGATTTTCAGGTGCATAAGAAATTAGACGGATCACCTCAATTTAGGCAAATGAGTTCTGCCCAAGTGGCATTTTAGGTATGTACATGCTTTTTTGAATTTTCTCCTCAGTCTCTAATTTTTGCAAGAGGTGTGTTATGCTGGAGGCACACTGAGACACAAGTGCTGAAGTCACTTTAAGGGCTGGACAAACTTCCTAAAGCTTCTTTTTTTTTGTGGCTGGTTAAAGCAGCTTTTGGGACTGTAGCATTTTGGCTCCCTGAAATCTGCAAATCTGAGGTGTAAGGAAGCTTTGATAGACTGGCACTTATCAACTCCTAGCACTCCATTAACAGCATGAGTATACTTGCTATTGCTTTTAAGATCATGTAGTGTATTTCTCCTCAGCACATTTCACCAGCAAGTGCCTTGCAGGCATGGCTTGATTTCCCTACTTGCTCCCATGAAAATCCTGGAGGAAGCAACGCATGGTGGATGTTGTGGGGATTGCACACTGATGGAGGGCAAAGCCATAAGAAAGGGGCGAGCCCGATGGGCTGTTCCATATCTGCCCATGAGCACCATTTAAACAAATAGATAAATAAATAAATAAATAGATCCTTATTCAGGGTGAGGCCTGCGGCAAAAGGAATAGATTTTGGGAGAACTCATGTCATATCCAAACCAGCTGGCCAAACTCTGAGTAAAAAGCCCTGTAAACCATAGCTGTGGGAGAGGAAAAGCCACATTGTTTTTATTTGTCTGTAGAGCAATATGTGTCACCGTATAAATAGTAACTAATAATAATAACATGTGCTGCAGCACTTCTGTGATATTTTTCAATAATTACTGTTGTTGTAAAGGAGTTTAGTATGAAGTAAAACATCTCTATGGGAGAACAAATTGCTACCTCTTTCCCTCTGATATTTGTGTAAACTGAATTAAAAATATGCAGATACATTGAGTCAAAAAATGTTATTCCTGGTTCAAGCCTAAAATCTCAAACTAACACCTTGTAGAATCTCTCAGCTAGATTGTTCTCTCATACGTTATGAGGATTTTTATTTCCTTTTAACAGCAGTAAATCGTCAAATGAAAGAGGCTTATATTGCACATACCATTGCGAGACATGCTCATGATGTAACGTCAAAATGAACTATTTTTTAACCTAATATACAACAATTTAGCAGCATTAGAAGAACATAAAACAGATAAAAGTATAGCTTTTATAGCCATTCATCAATGGCCTTTTTTTGAAGAGTGCAGATACCTCCTCAGGCTAAGCATACATCTCTCTATTTCACATAAATACACAAAGTGACAGGGCTTCCAGTCAAAATAAACATTTGCTCAGTGTATACCTGATTTCCACCCATTTCATTCAACAGCAAAGATACTGAGGTTAACAAACACGCTAATCTCTCCTCTGCTGTGGGGATGAGGATATGCCGTACCCACCAACTTGTGATTGAGTGTTTGCACTTTGCTTTTCTGGTGGTAGTTCATGCCTCTGTATGAGTACTATTTAAAAGACAAACAAACAAACAAGCCTTAAGGTGGATCCAGCCAAAATCACTTTCAGTTTTTAGAAACTGAGAATGGCTCAAGGCAGAGGGGACAAATCTCAGGTCTGGTAACAGTACAAGGAGCTAGAAGTATCGCTGAAGAAAGCATCGCTTAGGGGAAAATGCAGCACAAGGTGAGATAAAGATGGTATCACGGCTCAAGAAAAGATCTTACACATGATGTTGAGCAACACAAAACAGCTACAATTCAGGATTAAAATATTCCAAAGCTTTCAAGGGTCTGAGGAACCTAAATTTCAACAGACTTGAGGAAATCAGTGGTGCCTAGACCAGAAAGTTTGTTACTGTGGTCGTGGCTCTGACTGTGTTACGTTACACCCTCTGTGGCAGGAAGAGTGGTCCTGCTGCCTTGGCCTGCTTCCCTGGCAGTTCAGTAGCTGGAAGGGGAAAGGGAGCTGAACACAGATCTCTCACCTCCTGGGGCAGGGCTCATCGAGCACTGCTGCACCCAGCCCCACCATGGATGACTCCCTTGCCAAATGCAGGCTGTGAGGATCCCCTTTTGGATCCTGTGCCTGGCTTGCCAAGCATATAGTCTGATGCTTTGCCATGTAAAATAAGCAGATTGAATGCAGCTTGGTGATCTCACACTAGGATTTCATGCCACTCTATGAAAGAAAAAGTAGTTTGAGGTATTTTAACAGTCATGATGTTAGTCAAACCTGATTAAGAGATTATTTTCCACTGACATCACTTCTTTATTCTATTTACAAGCTAAATAGCCCAGCCACTCAATTGATAAATGCTCATTTTCCTCCATCTTAATTAACTAAATATTCTTTTACTTAAACAGGCCCTCATTTTTTCATAGACACAGTAATAGATCCATTAGCAGGGTCTATCTGAGACCAGGGATCTTTTATTTATGAGGACAAGTCCAAACGGTTACTATTTTTTAATGTTTTTATTTTCCTTGATACTGTACACCGTGTAATGGCTTTGGTCCAAACAGCAATCACACAATGGGTGCCTTTCCTTCTTTCTTGACCTATCACACTCCACATGATTTAATCCATTGTTTTGGATGTTGCTGATGATTTATTGTACAAAAAATGTAAATGATCTGGATGGCAGATGTTTTATATTTTCTGACCATTCATTTTCAGTGGGAATGTAATTAAAATTTATGAAGTGTATCTGCTGAATTGCATTGGCAATTGATGATCTCCTCCAGTGCTGTCTGTCTGGAGATGATGAGTGATTGTGGACAGTGAGATGTGTTGACAAGGGCAGAAACAGACGTGATGTTACTGTCATGAGTGAGGCTACCTGCAGAAAGGCTGCCGTTTTTTTTTTTTCTTCCTTTTTTCCCACAGGAAGAAGGTGGCAACCAGAGCTGTCTTTCTTCTTGCAAGACAGAGTACAAAGCCTCTGCATACTCCTGAAAGCTGTCACTCTTCACAAGTGCAATCTCTGTCTCTCTCAGTCATGGGCATCTGGAAGCCACGATATCACTTATAACAACCCATGTCAAGGATATTAATTAAATTCCTGATGGCCACCCAGAGAAGCTAATGAGTGTAAATTTCACAACAGCCCAACTCATAAGGCAGCACACTTAACCTTTTCAGCGTTGATATCCTTCCTCCAGGAGGGAAGTAGAGTGGTGAGCTGTTTGCTAAGGCAGCGTGGTGAGGAGGAACAGGGAAAGGAGGAGATGCTGTCTGCCGCTGAAATGGAAATAGATTGGAACCAGATCTGCTGCACTTAGCCCGCAGCCCAAAGCAGAGTGGGAAGGGTTGTTTGCAGAGCTGAGATCCCAGGTAGCATTTCTCACAGAGCCCGTATCACTGTGAATCGCAGTGCAGCTCCTCACCTCAGCCCCTTCCAGCTCCATGCACAAGTCCCACAGCTCTGGTTTTAACCCCATATAAGCTGTGCTTACTGGACTTGGGCTTCCCTCTGCTCTTTACATAGCACATTTCTTATGTTTCTGAGTGCTGTGGAGAGAGAATATTTAATCACTACCATCCTACTGTACAGCTCCCTCTACCAAAAAAAAAAAAAAAAGTACAAACAGCCTAGATTAGCACATTGTAAATAATGTAAATGCTGTAGGACCAACAATCAGAATGGGGGAGTTTCTGACACCCATCCTCATCAACAGAGCTTTTGATCACTTGAAATGTTTAAAGTGCTTTTCTAATCCACAAACCTCATTTAGTTTATCTAGCATTAGACAGTAATAAAAATGCCTTCACTCAAGTCATGTGGCCACCTCATTACCAGAGGATGGTAAATGAAGATTTTATTCCAAAAGCTAACCCCAAAGGTAGTTTGTCACAAATGCCCCAGTCGCGGTCCCACTGCAGTTACTGACACCACTTCCAATGAGCTCTGCCGGGAAAGGCAGGCTCTGTAATGAAGGTGACTGTAGCTATCAATTGACAAGCCCTTCTCTCACCAAAGCCAGTAGGCATTTAGCCATTAATTTCAAAAGCAAGCATTACAAGCTCAAAAGCTAATCCAAGCTTCAGACTTGGTGGTGACTGTGACATTTGGAAGTGTGTGATTCAAACCAGACAAGGGATTGAAATGGCAGGTGCAGCAGATGGTCAAGATCCTGTTACACAAAGGCATTTTTGATTCATCAGCGTATGCTCCCAGCTCTGTTGCTTCTGCATGTCTCCACCCCATGATGGAGACTTGTGCAGAAGAGGAGAAAGAATGAGGTAGGAATGGGGACACGAGATCTGGATTTGGCAGATTTTAGAGAAAAACCAGGAAGGAGACAGATAGTCTAAGCAGAGCTCATCCTACAAGACTCAGTAAGTACAGCAGAGCTCTGGGATCCAGGCAAGGTTACGTTCATCTTTTGACTTCATTGCTGTCCTCTTGAGTGCCTCAGTTTACCTATCAGTAATATTAGGCAACATACTTTACCTGGTTTTTTATGCCAAAACTTCATTCATTAATACTGATGTCAAAGAGGGCATTCAGCACCTCACAGGAGGCCCAGTGCACCTGCATTAGTTAGCCATAAATCATGGGAAACAACACTTTGAAGTGTCAGGGAGATTTAATGTGGGATACAGAACAGAAGGGGAATGTGATGAACTGAGCCCCAAGCCCCAAATAAGGAATTTAAAATGCACCTTCCCCTTAAAAGTGTCAGCAAATGAAGAAAAAGAAGAGCGGGGGAGCCCCAAAGGCAGCAATTTTGAATGCTTTAGTTTTCTCTATTGACTTTAATTAAGCTCACCCAGGATTGCAGGCCTGTCACTTGGGGAACCTTTCCATAAAGAAAAAAGGAGTTTGCTCCCCAGGTGGGTTTTCCCAAGTTTCTCAGGCTCTTACCACAATATATGCCTGGCATCCATGACAGGGTCGTCAAAAATAATGGCTAAGGAATTCACTGTCTGTCATTCCAAAATAATTATGTATGGGGCTTTACTTGCACTTGAGATGGGTTATATATTTCATTGAGAAAATCCATGCAGACTAAAATATATATGTATATGCATGCATGTGATATATGGAGGTTTCACAGATTAACTGGCAAATAAAGAATATGGGAGAACAGAAGTCTGTACACATGCATGGGAGCCATGTGGAGAAAGTGGGTGGAGAGAATTGTCATTCCAAGGTTTGTTAATTACAAAATGCATTAATGTTTTATTAGCCCTTTATCAGTAATTAATCACCTAGTCTGATGTAAAGTTCAGGCTTACAAATGCTTACACCATGGAAATTGTCCCTTAAATATGAGCCAAGTTTTAAGGGTTAGCCAGAACCACAGCAAAGATAGCAGTGTATTCCCCTCAGCTGGCTGGAAAGGACTTCTCATGCCTCAGCATCCTGCCTGTGCCTACGCATGCAATAGCTATTGGGCGCTTGCAAAGTCAAAATAGTGTGTGGGGAAAAAAAAAAAAAAAAAAAAAAAAAAAAAAAAAAAAAAAAAAAGAACAGAGCTTGCAAGCAGAAGGGGAGGAGGCAGTATACTCAGTGGTATTCTTCAGGTGCACAGTTTGAATAAAAATGCAAAACAGGATGCTCCCATTCAGTAAATATTATCATTTTTATTCACTCATTAATTAAGTTGCTTAATTGCTGCTGTCAAAAGACTCTTGAGTTTGTGACTGGGGTTGTTGCACTGTTTTGATACTAACTGAAGAAGGAAAAAGGCACTATCACTCGGTTTGCTCTTTACCCGATAATAAGGAGGCACTGGTGATAGGAGATCATAATGAAGCTGCAAAGTTTACACATGGAAAAAGATAGATATCTCCAGGAAAAATAGGAAGGGGAAAGGTCAGCTTTGCAAAATCCATCAGATGTTATTTCACCAGTGTGATCGATGTACCATAGCTTGCCTATTATCATTTCACTCATTACTCTGTGAAAATCATTTTTATGCAAACTATTTTCCCTGTTTTAATCTAACTTTCCCATGAGGGCCCCAAAACAGAAATGGACTCCAGCCATTTCATTCAACACAACTATAAATATATATATATTATTTTTTTTTCTAGATCTTCTCTGAAGGATTATTTTAAGATGTTTTAGAAGCCATCTCTTTCAGGACACTGGAGTGACAAACAGCCAACACTTATGTTGTATTATGCATGTATTTCTGAGGCACTACCCTGTTCACACTAGGATGATGATCAGTCCCACGTCATTCAGGACAGTCCTGGAATCCACACCCACTTTTACTGCAGGCATCTCACGTCGCTGTGTCACACTAATGTGATGTGCTGCGGCCAAGAGACAGGAAGGTGTATGTGCAAATGCCCACGGCAGAAACTGATGCTGCTGACATGGGTCAGGACCACCAGGAGCCATTTCTTGATTCTTATTACTAAACAGACTAAATGGAAAACAGCTTTCAAAACAGGTCTTTAAGAATTGGCTGTAGTACATCCAGAGTCGGATCCTTACTTGTATGTTTATGCCAGTAAGGAGGACTAGAGATGTTCCAGGTTATGCTCTCCTCAGACTGGCTCATGAGTCCCAGAAGGAAAGATTGTTGCATGTAGACAACTAAGCAGAAAGAGATGAGAGATAATTTTCAAGAAGCATTGAAATCAAGTGTTGAATTCAAGAAGTATTTAATTGTGACCGTCTATCCCAGATACTCCTGCTTGTGTCTCCCACCTTCTTGAGCTGAAACCACTTCTTGCTAACTCGTGCAATTCATTTTGTGACACAATAATTCTCCAAGAAAGAAGCAAATCTGGTTCTGTTGTGAGCTTCCCATCTCTAAAAGCTGAACTTAAGTTTTCTGAGTTGAAAGGCTACTGGCCTACAACATCACACAGGCTTAGCTGTCAAGTTCATACAATGCTTAAAGCTTCCTTGAAAAAACAACAACAAACAGCAGCATAATTGCATGACTTATAGGCACTTCCTGTGATCATTGCTTTTAATTCCAACAAAATGAAAGGAAAAAATGCAAAGATTATATAAAATCCCCCATTCTACACATGGAAGGTGTGAGCAAAGAAAAGTTTTCAAACATTTCAAGCCTCCCAGTTATTATTCATCTGAAAAAGTCATAAAACACACCCGTTTGGATTACCAGATTTTATAGATCAACATAGCCTTTTTAAATCTGCAGGCCTAGGAAATGTAAGGGTGCTGACTGATGAGCTGGGACAGATTTACCTTGGGACAAGCTGAAAAGGTTGGCAGCCTCAGCTGTCTCCCCTTCTCCCAGCACCCAGATGTCTCAGCTGCTTGTCAATCAGCTCCCAAGCCACTGCAGTTTACAGGGCAGTTTTTTCACTGCAACTGTCACTGATTTTGGTTTGCCTTAAAATGCTCCGCTGTAAATGCTAGCTGATTGCTATGAAGGGTGACACAGGACTGAGAGAGGTACCTCCACCTCCTGTCCCTAGACAGGCAATCCCCACCAGACAGAGTCCCAGCGCGCTGAAGTATGGGTTATTTTCCTCACAGTGCTTTTACAAGGACAGTCAAGGCACTAAAACATGCATTTCATTGCATTACAAACCTAAAGCAAGCACACACTACTTTTGCAGAGAGCTTCTGCCATCAGCCCCTGGAATTGGGCACTCTTACTGCTCAGACCTGTGTCCCTGCTCCCATCCCAGCCCCTTCCCTGACCCTAGCCCTCTCCCCCGAGCCACGGTGGCAGCCTTGGAGCACCTGAGCACTCATCAGTCTGACCCAGGAAGCTGTGGCTGTGCACTCATGCCACCTCCAATATACCTCCTCCTGCCCCACTTTCTGAGTACAGCAGTGACCAAAGGGTTAACATGCAAAGAAACACAAGTTTTGCCTCTTTTTCTCTGATATGAACAAATACCTTTTCTCTTTGCCTTGACCTTTCCGCTGTCTCTTGTCGTGCTGTCTCTTCTTAGTAGCTCCTTCATCCAAACCTGGACAGCAGAAACTACAAGAGTCACTCTGGAGGACACTGGTTTTCAGGAGAAAACATAGCTTCTTACCTCCTCCCAGCAGAGTTTCTCACGTGTATTCTGGAGCTTATTTTAGGTTTCTCTTTGTCTCCAGTGACCAGTGTTTAAATTATGCTCTGATAAAAGTGAGCCAAAGGAAGGGATCTAAATTTAAGTAAAAGAAGCAGGTGATGTAAGTTCTGGCTATAAGTTCTCAAGCAGCCACCTGGACCTAAGTAACTCCTTAAGTAATTCTCTGATATAGCAGTGGTAGTCTCTGCCTAGAGACAGTGTAATAAATTGCAGGAGCACGTTATTCCCTGAGGACCCAGCAGACGAACACATTGAAAACTTCCTTGGGGAAAAAAAAAAAAAAAAAAGGCATAAAGGTTCAGCTGCTGCCCTTGGGCTTCTGTATCCTTAACACTTTCTCCAGCTCTGTACAGTCAGACCAGAGAATTCAAGAAAACAAGCTGGCATCTTCTGCTCCCTTTGCCAAGTACCCTGGGATGGCAGTGTGCTCCACCAGCCCAGCCATGGCTTCCAGAAGCACCATGCAGAAGCCACCGCTCGCTGCTCCATATGGAGGGGAACACCAAACCAGCCCCCAGAGCTGCCCTGCAGGTTTTCAATTGGGTTTGTATTGCACAGGTAAAGAGCAGCAATGGGATCTTCAGAGGAGAGCCCCAGGGGGACTGAGGCCGTGAGGACATGAACTGACTGAATCATTTAATAGGAGACCGTGGCCTCCAGCATGCCTTTCCCGTCAAGGTTCAGCACCTCAGCCCCCTCGGGGGGGTGTTGGAGGGGAGGGGAGGAGGAGGCGATGCTGCGGGGCTGGGGGCAGTCGTGCCTCCCCCTGAGGAGCACACCACAGGGCACTCATCGTGGTGGGACAGGGCACCCCATGCAGGGCTGGAAGCACCGCCAGGGCGGGTGGAGAGACCTCTTGGCCGTCATTGATGCCTTGACGTGCGTGGGAGTTGAGGCGGGGGTCAGGGGGTGAGCAAGAGTTCAGCCGCGGGCTGAGCGATGGCGAGCAGGGGAGTCAAGGGAGGTTCATCCTGCCTGGGAGAAATTCCTCTCAGCAGTAGCCGTCCCGCTGATGGATCGGCCCGCGGACAGGGCTGGCTGGGGGGCTGCGCTCACTCGTCTTACGCAGCTGTGCTCCAGCCCCCGGCAGATGTGCGGCACCGCCAGCAGCCACCCGCCGAGACCCAGACCGAGACCGGTGGTGGGCAGTGGGGGCGGAGAGGGGGGAGCTTGGTGCTGTGTTCAGGCAAGGGTTTTCTTGGCACTGTGCTCACCTCACCTCATCCGGGAGGGAGAGGTGGTGTCACAGGTACACAGGTTTCTGGTGTGAGATCCAGGCAGAGCCAGCGCACTCCTTGCTTCACCTGTTGCTAAAGGGAGGTGAGGTTTGCTTGGAGGGTGCCTCTTGGGTCACTTAAAACAACAGCTGAGGCTTTATTGGGGATGCACCGGTCCACAAAGTGCTGGGTATCCATCGCCATTCCCTATTTCATGGGGCTGGGATAATGCTCCAGGCATGGGAAGGCTGCACTGTCCAAACGTGCCCACGGGCATCCTGAAAATGATGACGCCTTTCGAGCTGGCAAAAACCGTCGCTGCAGTTCAAGTGCTGATTTTTTCATCTGATTTTAGCAGCAACAACAGTTTCCTGTTTAAAGCGGGGATTCTGAACAAATACTTTGAAATTTTAAAATATATATATATTTTATTATATGTTTTTATAAAAAAGTATCAAGAAATTGAAGTGATTATTTTATCTTCCAATTGAGCCATGATGGATCAAAGCAAGAAAGTATGTATCTCAAAACTGACACATCCCTAAAAATTTCATGATTGTTGCTATTTGATGTGACACGTCACAGAATTTTATGTCAAGCTGAAGAAAATGTGACAACTTATATGTAGTATTTTCAGAAACAGAGTTTAAGTGCAGTATGGAGAAGCATATCCGCAGGATTTTTAAACTCGTCTTGTTCCCAGACTTAAGAAAAGCAACCCCATATGCTTTAAACTTCTGCACCCCATTAATTAAAGTCAGAGCTTAAAAGTAATACTGAAAATAATTGGCTAGATTAGAAAAGGCTGTGGGTGAGCTGAGAAGTTACCATTGCACAAATATTAATAAATCACTTTTCCTGTAATTAGCAGGGAAAAAAACAGTGCAATGTGGTGAGCTAGCAGTCGTTTTGCAAAAGTATGTTGGCTAGGGGCTGTCATCTCTCCTTCCCCTTTCCACACACACACACCCCTCCAAACCCAGATACAGCTGCTGATGCCATTCTTAACAGAGAGACCAGCAAGGGCAAAACAGCATTTTTAAAAGCTTGGTTGAAAATGAGGGAAAAAACAAATGACTGAGAGTGTTAATAAGTGATTAATATTTAGAACTTGTTACCAAAAGGGAATAATTCAGCTTTCCAATCTTTATTCCGGCTCTTGAAAAGCACAATTTTATAGTGATGCTAGGCAGCACGGGTGAGTGCTAAGGACCCCTCACTCTATGCTCAGCACTTTTCCAGATGTAGCTCATGTGGAGAGAAAAACCATAAAGAGCTCTAAGCCTTCCCCTAATCTAAGGAGAAATCCAACACTTGCAGATCTCCCAAATAAAGTCAATAAATAAGAGCAATGTTTTGCATAACGAAAATAATGTTCTCATTTAAGAACATCAGTAAGAACGCTAGCTAATTGTTTTCTTTCGGCAAGCAAGCAAATAGCTATATAGTTTTCTTGCTTGAGCAAACACAAATAATCCAAGGTGCAAAATAATCACAGCCTTTCTGATTCGACAGATTTCCCGGAGGTAGACTCAGAATTGCTATTCTCCTGGCCCGTTTGTCCACCTTGCCTTGGAGAACACTCTCTCTGTTTTCTGCATCTCTCTCTTTTAAGCCTTACCTCCCTGATTCTGTCAGCTTTGGCTCCTGTCTCTAGACTGCCTGTTGTCCCTTTTGTGTGTGCCCTCAGCTCCCCTCAGCTTTTCCAGGCAGCCTCTGCTATTCTGTTTTACTCCCAGGTAAGTTCCCCGAATGACAAATTTTCCTGTGAATGGATCTTGACTGTTATATCCTAGGTAGGAAAAAAAAAAAAAAAAAAAAAAAAAGGAAGGGGGGGGAGGGGAGGAGGAGGAGTGCTTCTTTTCCTTAAAAAAAAAAAAAAAGAGCACTTCAAAGTACTCTGGACTTTAAATGTTCGTGTAAAGATTCTGGATATCTCCTGTTCCTTATGGCTCCTAAGCCACAATATTATGAAGTTCTGCTGCCCTATATCTCTGCCCTTTTGCACACACAAGTTCCATTGACTTCAAAGGGAGTTGTGCATGCACAACAGTGACATGTAAAGTCTCTTCGATCCTTTAATCTTCCAAGAATTTACTATTTATTGCTATCTCAGAATAAAAACCCTTTTTTCCTTAAAAGCAAAGAATATTGACCATTTCTCCAGAAAAGCATTTAAGCACATCGTAAACATTAAGCAAATGAATAGTCTTATTCATGTCCCATAAGATAAATTCACTTTTAGCCTGTAGTGCTGCTAACATGTTTAACACTAAGCATGTGTTAAGCACTTACTAAACCAGGACCATAGGAAAGAAATTCCTTCATCAAAGGTACCAGTCAGGTTACAGAGAATATAGCAACCCCTTCCTCACCCTCACCTCCCAAAAAGCAGGATAAGCACAGCCACCACTGGTAGCAACTTTATTTCAATTTTGTCAGCTTGGTACGTTACAGACACTGGGACAAATCGTAGTCTGCCCAACCATGGTTACCCTGTTTCAGGGCACAGGTCGTGCCACAAAAGTGAAAGCCACATGTCTGGAGTGGGAGGAGTGGGCTGGGAGGGGAGGCTGTGGAAGGGCTACCTGCACGATGCGTATCTCATGGTCCCGCACGTGGCAAAGCTGTGCTCACCCACCACCAATGGCTTTGCATGGCCAAGGGTCAACCCATTTCACACTGAGGTCAACCCCATCAACTTCAGAGAGGTTCTTTGGGTAATAAACTTGACTTTGGAATGGCTCCGTACATTCACACTTGTCATTAAAGCACTCATTATGCTACAGATAATCCATAACTGCCACAATTATTATTGTTGTTTGCTCTACTTTTTTTTTTTATTGGCATCACCAAATAACAATAAACAAATAAATACTGATAAGTATTTGTAACTGATTCAAGGAAGTCCTGGGGGTGAGATTCTGGGACTGGGAAGTTTCTCTATTCTCGAAACATTTTCACACAGCGAAGAAAGAACAAAGAGAAATTATGCTGTTTATTTTGATGATTCTGAGAAGGTAAAATTCACCCCACTCATCCGAGGAGCAAACAGCTGGCAAACAGCTGACAACATGCATATCAGTCAACTCCCACGTATCTCACAATATAATACAATAAATATAGGTAATAATGATATGACATGACAGGATGTATCTTTGATTGGGTGTGTTAAAAAAAACAAAACCTTGCACGGAAGTGTATAGAAAAAGGTTCCAAGAAGTATTCCTTTTTCTTTTTGCCTCTGTTACTCTCCTACTTTCATAACTTGGTTGCATATTTGTGATTTTTCTGTAAATTATGGTTTCTATTTGAAACATTTTTCTTTAATTTCCATATTCCCAAAAAGTCATTTTACTATTTATGTGGTCAAATCCTTCCTAATGTGATTTGATGGCACATAAATAGTAATATGACTTTTTATGTTGTCTATTGCTTATGTAGAGTTTTCAGAAACCCTATATTATAGCCTTGTATTAAACCCTGATAATTTTCAGGGGTCATCACTATAATATATGGCTGGAAGACTGCTATTGTGATACTGTTGTCAGCCAAAAACCTTGCCTTCAAATGTGTGCCTAAACCATAGCATAACATAAATCAAAATATGTGTCTGCCTAGCCATATATCCATTCTGTGACTTTAAATATTTTTATAATCACGGGTGCAGGATGGGGCACTGGGGACTTTTTATAACTGATGTTGGAAACAACTAAACATCAACAAATAAAATCTGCACATTATCATCCTAACACAGAAATTAGCTTCCATGTACATTTTTAACAAGGGCATATGTTTATTTTGGGTGGTAAACATCATGCCATTGTATGTAACTTTCTATATCAGCCACTAATCTCTTGACCGCTGAACAAAGCACTTGGAAACCCTTTTATCCCTACACATACACACACAAACACATTAACACAAGAGTTTCTGGTGTTTATGAACATCAGCTGGCTCTGAGCACTTCCTGGACGACAGGGCTCTGTCCATATTATTTCAGATATTGATGGACACCACACTGTGGCCATTTCTCACTTGTTCTGGAACAGAAATGAAGAGGGAAAGGTAACCTGTGCACGTGCAATGCAGCGCTGCATGAAAATTTCACTCGTGGGTCCTAAGAGAGTAGGGTTCTTGTCTGCTCTGTGATCACTGCTGGTGCCCTGAGGTGCATTTGAAAAAGATCACCATCCAATGCCAAAACAGCCCCCTTCTCCAAAGGCAATTCTGTATCACAAAGTATATAGAAAATCTAGAGGACGCTGCTCCCCATTCCATCAGTAGTTAAATTTTTAAAAAGCTATCTGTGTCCATGGCCAAATTCTGCAAAGCTTTATGAAGTGCATATCATCCTCACACCGCTAACTCCATCAAATCTGATAAAGTTAACTGTGGGAGTTAGGACTACAAATACAGGGAGTTAGGACTACAAACACAGGATCGGGACTATAGCATGTAAAATCCTTGGAGATGAAAGTGCAACACAGTTTGAAAATAGTTTTTCTATTAATAATGAATGCTCTCAATTTATACCAGATTTTGTAATGTTTCTGGGTACACAGTGTTCTTCCGTGATTGTCCCAGATGCTCTCCTTTCGGACTGGTTTGGTTCCTTTTTTACAAATGAGCACCCCCTGCTTGCTCTGGAGAAGGCACTGAAGGGAAAAGGGCAGTTAAAATTGCAAAACCAGGGAACTGACTGTAATAAAGTGCAGAGAAATTCCATGTAAATGTGGCCCTTAATTTCTTAGGCCTCTGCAACTTATCAGTACCTTTCAACAAGGCTAATGTCAGGTACTGTACAGCATTCCTTATTTTCAGAAAGCTGTTTCCTAAGGTCCAGATGATGTTATAAGTGGTATAACATGACTCAAAGTAGTTTTGCCAGATGTGATATCCCCTGTTGCAGCCTCAAATAGACTGAGAATGAGGAATGCATGCTCCATTAATTTCCATTGGAGTGAAGAATGCATTACTCCTTTGCCATTCCCATGCTAAGAAATCTTCACATAGTCACAGCTTTATTTTCTTTATTCAGGAAGCCATATATCCCAGCATTTTCCCGTATTTGCTTTTTGAGGATGTTCACTTACTTTTTCCTTTGTCACTTTTGCAACACATACGCACAGTCCTGTCTACATACACTGACACAAATTATGTCCTCAAGGGAATATCCACAATGACCTGTTACTTTGGGTATTTCATAGCTGGTTTTCTCCTTCCAGTGATTAAACCCACAAATTTAGTTAATGTACAGAGCAGGTTTCGTGCATAAATCTACCCCCCCATAATTGCTTTTAAAATGCTGGAACCACTCTCAGATGCTGTCATCTATTTCTTAGGCGGTGGCCTCCTTCTTTTGTGTGTTCAGTAAATCAAAATTTACATGACTATTTCCCACCAGACGTTTGTGTAAGGTAGATCAGATCTCTGTGTGGTCTTTTTTAATAGTATTTTTGCCAGATTTGAAAAGACACATGTATAAATAAAAAGAAATGACTAGGAAAGCTCCTAAAGGATGGTAACTGCTGAACAGTCTCAGATATGTTAACAAAGAGAGAAGCTCATGACATGCCTCTCTCACATTGTTACACTGGTCATTACAAATCGTTCATCTCACACTATCATTCTGAAGTGTTACTTTATTATTAAAAGTGTCAGTAACTTGGTCTTTTCTGAATTAACTCCTCTTCACCTCTAAATGTCAAGAAAAAGGGATATGTATCTTTTTAGCCAGTCAGCAGAACTACACTAATTCACACTTTGCTAATCCCCATACGCCGCTATTCACACACAGAAAATGGTGGTCTTTCACTGTAAAGCTTAAATGGCACTCATGGTACTCTAACTGGTCCCATGTTACTACAGTTTCATTGCAGCTATAATTATCTATTACAAAATGTTTGCAAGTATTCTGGAGATAACCCATGTAGGTAAAAGTAAATTGTTTGTGTTAAATAAAAAGAAAGGAGTAAGGACACTCTGCTTCCCATTACCATTATTGCTGAAAGTTGTCTCACTTGCCAGTTCAGCAATTCAGTAACTGCTCCGGGACTCCTTAACTGTTGGCAAAATGTAGGAAGTTTCTACCACATTCATGCCAGACTTCACCAGAAACAGTACTTATTTTCAATCCTAGGTGGCTGCATCTCTTTGTTTAAATGAGTTTGAAACATACCTAGGGTTTCTCACAAAAAATAATGTAAAGTGCACCTAGAGAGGTTCTCTCTCTGTTCAACTCAGCTCCTCTCCTCTGCTGTAAAAAAGTACTAGCAGAAAGCTAGAACTGTAGCCTGGATCCTCAGCTGACGTAAGCTGATATACTTCCACTGATTTCATAAACTATGCTGGCTGAATCCAGAGGAGGATCTGTCACAATTCATCATTGCTTTGAAAATTGTATGGGGTGATAATCACAGAGAATATTGCTACATGTCTGACATATTGCACCAATATTGCTCAGACTTTTTTTTTTTCTTGTGTAGCAAGTTGCTTTGCAATGCATGAACAATACTAAAATTAGGATGATGCTAGTAATTTCCTGATTGCTAAACTAATTTCATAGTCTGAAAGGCTGAGAGTGGAAGAAACAGGTAAAAATCTCTTGGATCCACAAAAAGAAGTAAATATGCCCTTAAATAAAATGAAATCTTTTAAAAGCCCAGATACAAATCTGAGCTCAACCACACTGAGGCCACCCAGTGACTTACAAAACTGCTGGAGTGTCACCAGCGTAACTGTGGTGAGAAGTGTCACCTGCCAAGAACACTGCAGGGACAGAGGCTGCAGAAGAAGGCCGTGCTCACCACCATGAGGCTGGAACATCTTTCTCACCAGCAGAGCCCAGCAGCTCCCCAGGGCTTCCTGGCAGATCAAGTGAGTGCTGGAAGCAGAGAGTAGGCTGGCTGCCCAGCCCAAACATGCGGCAGGTTGTCGTGAGATCTTCCTTGTGGGATTTCTCAATCAGACTAAGGTAAAAAGGGGTGTGGACGTTCAACTAATGGGGAATTGTCATTGTGAAATCTTCAGGGCCCCCTCCACTACGGTTGTAGTTCTCCCCTTTGCTACCCTTGTTTGCCTTCTTGTTTGACTCCCGCTCTCATTCCTTCCCAGGCAGTGACATTATGACCTGTATATTAATGAAAACACAGGTGTCTGTTGTCTACATCTTCCTCTACCATCAGTGGCATCAGCTTCAACACTTATCCCCTTCCCTGTTCTGTTTGTGATATTGACTTGTTCCAGGGACTACCCCATCACCAGTTTGATCTTTATCCCAATCCTGTTTGCTCCCCTTTGCTCTGTCAGATGCTGCTACTATTATTTGCTTGCCTAACACCACCTTTACCAATGCCACAGCACACAGTGACAACCCATTTAAAGGTTAATCACATAACAAGGGTATACCAATTCACAGACAGCTTGCACCCTTGAGTTTCTGGCTAGGTGTATCCAACAGGAAAAGATGGCTATCCAGAAGCAGGGGAGATGTTCCCTGCTCCATCACAGGTTGGATTGCATGTGGAATTCATGCAGCTCCTCAGATTCTCATTTGTAAAATGCTGTGGGCCTGGGCACATGGCAGGGCACCTCTGTGAAACCCAACTGCATCTGCATGTGCAGGCAGCTAAGCTAGCTCTGAACAGCTGAGTTAACATGGCACGGTTGTATGCTGTGAAAAACTGTAAGTTTCCACTCTTGAAAATCTTAAGTTTATTTTTTCTACATGGGAAGGGGTTCCAATCAGACCAACACATCCCAAGTGATGCTGCTCAGCTTAAGCACATAGATGGTGGTGGTTTTGCTCCTGCCTGTGTTTATTAGATGCCACTGTGTGACTCAGTGCGAAACTGAAGGCTGTGAGGAATTCGCAGACTCTGGTTATGGAGACCAATAAAGAGCAGAGATCGCTACTTCCTTTCCACCACCTCAACTCCTAAGTCCTTATTTTACTACACACTATTTGACTTTTCAGTTTTATGAACTGCACTGAGCTGAATGAAGAGTTCAAAGCAGATGGGCTAATTTAGCCTCTTTCTGTCAGCTGTCTGTCTATGGATGGACAGTAGTTACTTCACATTTACCAATTATATGAGTTATCTGACAGAGAGTTTTCCATAAAACAATTAATCAGGGGTATTCAAAAATATAAGCCAAATTACTAAGCTAATACTGGCCACATGAGAAACATGTTCTCCTGCTCTTTCAGCTGATTGGGTGTACTCAGACACATCTCCAGAGCAAATATTTATTTCTACACCATTAACATCCTACTTCAGCCTATTAGAATTTTGGTGCTCTACTGTATTTGTAGTTCCAATAATTTTAACAAGCTGTTTTTAAAAATTATATCAAAACATATTTCTCTATAGTAAATAACACAGATAGATTACCATCAATCTGGGCACTCAAAAATTATTGCAAAGCATGAGAGTTTCTACCTTCCCTTCAAATGATTTCTAATGTGGTAGTATAATCCTTCCTTCTCCATTTATTATCCTATTTATAATCTTCTACTAACCTTTATGTTACCATTTGTTCCTAGTGCTTACTCAAATAGGGAACCTGAACTTAAATCCTTCCCTGGGGTCTGGCAAAGATTTAGGTGGCACTGACTGCTGCTCTGCCCTTCCTCGCATGGCAGACCAAAAAGTATGTGGATTTATTCTTGCCCACAAAGATTCCTTCCCATTCAAAGATATTCAAAGTGCCACAGGCACATAAAAGGTATTCCTTTGGCTGTATGGGCCCATAAACACTTCACTGAGAGAGGAACCTTGTTTTCTCAATGGACCTATGTGGATAAAATTGAATACCATGGAGGGAAGTAAAATCAGGTTGTAAAAATGTACCCACCCATCACTTCATGTAGTGTACACGCCACGTCCCAGTCCTGTCTTGTGCCGCTCTGCAACCAGAGTAGCTCCATTACAAGCATCACATTTTGGATTTGCCCTGTGTCACTAGGAGCCAGAATTTGGCTGCAAGCAGCCGCATCATATCATTTCAAAGCATGGACTTCCTGATACCAGCTACAAGGCTTGCGTACCTTACACATACTCTCTCACATACGGAAACCTTAAAATAATTAACCACATGCTTTCTGCAGCCCAGGTGATTCACAAATACTGGTGCATGTATGGTTTATGGCTGAAGAACACCCACCCCCACCAACCCCATTTCATTTTGGCTCCATGCTTTTGGATTACAGTCCATGAGTGGATCACTGTCCTACTTTGGCGGTGAGCCAGAACAGGCTGCACAAACTGGTCCCACAGAAGGTGATACAATGCGCAATGCTATATCTGATGACACCAGTATCTGCAGTCAATATATGTGGCCTTCACAACTGGAGCAATGAACACATGGAAAAAACCTTGCTTGGGAGGAAGCTCCTCGTCTTTGTCCTGCTTGCTTCTTGCCACCCAGCTCACCACCCATGAGAGCAGCTGAGGCAACACAAAGGATCATCTAGTATCCAGCACCCCTGCAGCCACACCCCACTGCCAGCAAGGTGCATTTTTTCTCCAGAACAGAGCAGCTCTGCCTCCCTCCAGCCAAAGCCACAAAAGGCACACTTCGGTCCTGGCCAGCTCTGCAGCCAAGCACGCTTCCACCACTGAAAGGCAGTAGAGAAAACCCAGGCAAGTTCCATCAGCCTCCTGGACATGCAGCCAGTGGGGCAAGGCGAGGGAGAGGTTTTGCTCTGGGGGAAGGGAAGAAAGGGACCGAGTAGTACGTGCCCCCACACGCAAAGCTCTGACAAACCACCGCGTGATTTATCATCATACTCCCACTTGTAACTCTAACCTAACAGTGTGTCATCTTTACTTTTCATGTTAT
Organism: Anser brachyrhynchus; assembly: GCF_964034855.1. Lineage (NCBI taxonomy): Eukaryota > Metazoa > Chordata > Aves > Anseriformes > Anatidae > Anser > Anser brachyrhynchus. The sequence continues at coordinate 99,498,824 of NC_137695.1, forward strand.
TTATTTACAAGTGCATTTTCAGTATCAACCCTTTCATTCATTAATCCTAATGTGGCCTTTTTCAATGTCTACTTACCATTTTAAATACTTACTATAATTTACAGGGCTTTCTTGAACACATCCAAGGTATATTATATGGGGCTAGCTTAATGGAAAGTCTTGTACACCAAAGAAGGAAAAAAGCACATTTAATTTATGGTGGCTTTGAATTTTGCTCATAATTTACTTCTGGAGAACTATTCATATAAAGCCACACCAATAGGAATTTTCAATGGCAACGGAAGAGGAAAAAAACAATAAATGTTGATCTTATTATTCATTTTTATTTTGAAAGCTTTCCCATGTTGCATTCTGGGATTATGTAAACTACTTATCCCTTAGCAATGTAATTTTGGCATCTCAATATGAAAGAAATCCAGTGTAATGGCATGCGGGCTTTAGCAAGACTTTGTTTCAGGTGTGGTCCTAAGAGCAGTATCGAAAGCTTTTTGATATTAAGAGTCATAAGATTTCAGTCTTAAGTAGCCTTCAGTAACATTCAACAGGAGCTGAAGGAGCTTAGCACGCACACTCACACCTAAAATTTACAGCGGTCCTAGCCAGAGAAAAGGCTTTTTCAGCTCACTCCTTTCTTCTACTGATTCATTAGCAAAGCTGAGGAATCACCAGCTTCTGACCCACAACATCAGTCCCAGTGCAACCTGGTGAAACACTGAAAACAGACAGGGCTGATGATGTAATGGACGAAACAAGAAGCATTGCATGGGTTTGATTTTTTTTAAAAGGTTTTTTGAAAACCATCCCATTGCAGGCAGATGTCCCACATTAACCACAGAGAAGCGGGACACAGAGAAGCCTCTCCTACCAAAGCATCACACTGAAAAGGATTGAAGTGGAAAGGAAAAGGTCACTGAAACAGAGGCGCAGAGCTGAACAGAAAGGCTGGAGGTGCTGTAGAAGTGCCTCGGGGGGCTCGCCCATGGGTAATGCTCCCCACAGCTCAGCCTGAAGAAAAGCATGGAGTGGGACACAAGGCACAGCTGTAGGAGAAGGGTGTCACTCGCATGGGGAGGACACAGCCAGCTTGCTGTTGGCAGAAAAAGCTGCTCACCTGCTTGCTCCTGGTGGGCAAGTGTGCTCTGTTTGATCCCGGCCGTCTTCTGCTCTGTCCCCAAGGTCTCTCCAACACCCTCTCCATCTGCCCCCTCTGGATATTCATGAGGTGAGAGGATGGCCAGGGGCGAGACCAGAAGCGGGCAGGTACGCGCCGCTGCGAGAGTTTCTTGGGCTCCTGCCACTGTGCTGCTGAGCCTGAAGCCTGACAGGCAGAGAAACCTGGCCAGCACAGCCCTGAGGACTAATACTTTCCACTGAGAGGGGAATGGCGGCGGGTGGAATATTTTCATAAGTCACCACAAGAAAGCAAGACCCCTTCCACCCCTCCTCCTCCATCTGCACAAGGGCCGTCTGTTTCCCATGCACGCAGACCTCTACAGCATTTTGCCTTTGAGGAAGATGATTTCTGATCACTGCTTGCTGGGGACTGAGGAAATTGCTTTTTGGAAAGGCACACGGGAGGGCCCAGCCAGAGCACAGCTCCTCCAGGTATGCATGGCCCTGCCCGTCTCTCTCAACACCATTGGAAATGGCTGCCAAACAAAGGGCCCAGCAAACCAACCTGCCTCGGGTGGCCTTTACTGCAGTACCTTGAATCCAAATCTTAAACACTTGGAAACACGAATATCTCTAGTAGGGGGGAAACAGTAAAATCAATACCGTCCTCCAATTTTGTCAGAAGGCTGCCCTCCTCAGTGAAAAAAGGTCTGGCTGGAGCAGTACGTGTGATACCAGAGCTAAACAAGTTTAATTCGATTTTATACTTTGCCATGAGTCTTAGCATTTTGCCTTTCACTGAATATTATGACACAAGGCCTCTGCGGTTTGTAAGGGATTTTAAAGATTGAATGTGAAAGATCCTGCAAAGTAAAAAAGATTACTATTTATTTTTAATTTTAATAATAGCATGAATGCTCAGAATGTCTTGCCTCAATCTTCTTTTTTTTTTTTTTTTTTTTTTTTTTTCAATGACCGCCTGCTTGCAGTCATAGATTTGTGCCTGCAATTAATTGTGGCTATAGAAACTGTGGGTTGCACTTAATTGTGACTTTGGCTGATAGCATTTTGACATCTGGCTCCTTGGTTATTCTTGCAGATATGAAGGCTCTTTTAAATACTTGCTCATTTGTCACTAAGTTAGGCTAAAAAATTTCAGGAACTCAAAAGGGATGCGTTAAAAAGACTGGAAGATAAACATCGCTCCAGTATTGACACTTCACCAAGAGCAATCCCTGGAGACTTATTTGTGGCTTTGCCACAAGCAGTGAGCAACATATAGCATACATCGTGTTGCCTCAGAAGCAGACCAGGAACTGCTGGGACCTATGGATCCACAATGCATTCGTGGTGTGATTTCCTCATGTAGCGTCATACCTGGGCCAGCTTGGATCTAACTACAGCAGGGCACGGCATAAGAGTTTGTGCCTCGCCTTACAGGAGGACTTGTATCACTCACACCCAAGCCCAGGCTGCCTCAGTATCAATGTTCCTACAGTGCCAAATAGCTAAACGAAACTTAATTCCAGGAATCTTTATCCCTACTGCTTTCACAACACTCATTGCAAGTATAGGCACAAAATCGTTTCATGCACAAAGTTGAAAGAAACTGCAGAAGATGGACAAGATTAGACATCTACTTCTGCCTGTGCATCTGTACCTCTTGGTCCTGGCACCCTCTTCATCATTTTGGAGTCTGCCTAGAGCACCTGCAATGTCTTAGAAAGATTTCAGCAGAGCCAGACCACAACTGATGCACCTAAAGGCTGAAGTAGGTCCAAGCAAAGGTGAATCCTAGATCTGAGAAGTGCTTTAGCTGTCTGAAAATGGACACAAAGGAGAAAAATGCCCAGAAATGAGAAACAGGTTCTTGGTAACATATGCAGGGATGGGAGGTCTGAGAGAAGACAAGAGCACCAGAACCTTCAAGGAGAAGAAATGATGGGAAGATGTTCCTTGGGATGCCCAGGAGGCAGGCTCTGAGGTGGACACAGACAGAAGGCAGTACAGGGAGACAGGGAAGAGGCTGCTGTCTAACACGGGGTCACCTGAAAGGAGTACTAGCAACATCCTCTACTCACAGCTAACAAAGGAGAATAAACCTCCTCATCTGCAGAACTGAAAACTACTGAAAACCCTGAACAACATGACTAGGAGAGGGAAGGCAAAATGCTGGGATGAGAAGAGTGGGCTGTTCCCCTCAAAGGACAGCACAGACAGAGCCCTGCACCAGGACAAGGGGCAAGCAGGGCACTCATGCTGGTCACACATCATCAAACATGTTTCTCTGGTCATCAAGACAAATTCCAGCAATGCCGCAGTGGAAACACAAAGGAAGAAACATTAGACTCCCGCCACAGTGCTGGCAAGACGGAGGGGAGCTGAGTAGAGAAACCTACAGGGAAGGAAATTCTATTTTTTGAGGTAAAGTATGCATAAGGGATTAATATATCTGAGTGTTTGCTTCCCTTAACTTTGGTATAATGCTCTCTATGTTGATCTAGTGAACAACAACAAAAAATAAAGTTAAAATAAGGTTGAGTACAGCCATTCAGCTGTCAATCTAAAATCTTATTAGACATGTTTGTCCTCAGATTCAAGTATAACATTTTTTTTGATTGATAGAAAATGACAGGTAGTAAAGTTATGCAATTATGCACGGAGGTGACATTTTTTCTCCAATAACACTTTAAGAATGTAAGAATTTTGTCATCCTCACTACCTGCCTTGTTGAGAAGATGTGATTTACACCTTTTTCTTGGGGGAAGGGAAAAAGAATGGTTGCTACCTTGGTGAATGATCTGTGCATATTTTAAATTGGAATATACGTCCTTTTTATAGTACTACATCCAGGCATCCTTTTGGAGGAGACTGGATGTCTTTCTGAGCAGTAGCAGCAGCAGCAGGAGGCTGACATTCAGCGGTGAGGAGAAGACCTGCTGTAACACCAATGTGCTGGACACTGCCCAGGGACCCAACAGGGCCTGAGCTTTTGGCTGACCCTTTCCCACTGCTGAGCATCTATCTGTGCCTGCACCCTCAGCCAGCAGTGGTGCGAACCATCACTGCACCTTCAAAGTGAGGTCCATCCGATGACGCAGTCCTGCTGCCCATGGTGAGGTGATGTTTGAGACCTGCATATTCCTATGGTTGATTTTAATGGGTATCTTTAATGCTAACGAGGCTATCTGGCTGCTCAGCTACCAATATAGGTGATAAAAATAGATGTTAACTCCTGACTGGAAACCTAAGATTACATTTTTGTTCACAGTCCTGTTCTCTGAGATTAATCTCAGTTTAAGCAAACAGGACTGCTATCAGCCTTTTTATCTAAGTGGGTTGTTAGATTATGTATATTACAGCAGCACTTTAACACCTCAGAAGCAGATACAGTAGGACACATGATGATGTGTCCTATTTCTAGGCAGAAATTATTGAAGTTTTGACCCCAAATCAATGGGAATGATTTTATTTCTGCCAATGGAAACTGAGTGTTTGCCCTAAAAGTGAGATTTCTTCAGACCCTGTGCACTTTCAGTTCTGAATTTGTAAGTCTGTTTAACCTTCTAGTACCTTCTGGGAAAATAAATAAATAAATAAATAATAATAAAATAAGCATTTTCTCAGAAACAAGTTTGAGAAAGTGGCTTAGTATGGTGGTTTTAAGTATGGCGGCAGCTTCTTGCATTTGCTTTCATATCTTACTGTCTTTTGATTTTGCCTTCGCCATCATGGCCAAGCACTGACTGCAGATGTATGCAATCACAGCGCACTGCCTTTTGTTTTTATAAAGAAATAAATGACAGTAGTGATCAGCTCATGCAGCTCCTCACCCATTCGGTCACCCCTGGGATTTCCCTTGCTGGCTGCTCTGCTCATTAGCCAGGGTCAAAGTAACTCTGCCAGATGGGTGCTTTGGGGAATGGGAGCCACACGGGCCCACCTCACTGGAAGTGGTGGCCTCCCACCTCTGTGCTGGGATAGGAGGAATTAAAGGTGCAGAGGCTGGCTAGATCACACTGCAGGATCCTTCCCCCCTGACAGCAGGAGCACTTTATGCTGCCTTAAATGACAACTCCAGAAGCAAGAACTTCCTCTGTTTCTTCTGAAGCCCGTTCTGTAATCAAAAAAAGGGGGACACATACAATCAAAATCCCTCACAGCTGAGGAATGTTTCTTGATATCCTGTCGAAATTTTCTTTTGATCTTCATCCCATCAAAACCTCTGGGGCCATCCTAAATTATCCTGTTCCTTACTTGGTGTTTATTTCTTTCTGTTACTTATATACCATTAAAGTGTACTCCTAATCAAAATATAATTCACTTAATCTTCTTTATAAATGAATCCCCTCAGACTCTTAATCATTTGGATTACTCTTTTCTGGACTCTACCCAATTTCTTGACAGCATCCTGAGATTGACATGTCCCAAACTGTACACAGTATTTTTGATGCAGCCTCAACAGTGCTATATACAAGGAAATTGCCGCTGGAGCTTGTCAGAGGGACTCTTGGGGAAACCAGACGGCACTGGCTTCATCTCTTTTTTTTTTTTTTTTTCCCATAAGAAAACATCATGCTTTGACATCTTCAGGATGAAGCATTTTCATTTTTGATTTGAAACGACTTCCTGCTTTGCTTTTTTTTTTTTGGATAATACTTTATATTGTTTGGACATGTGTTCTGTATCTATGCTGGAAAGCAGTAGCCCACGATTTGAATAGTTGCACTGAGGTTCACTGTTGTTCTTCTGCTCCCCCATGTACCATCACCCAGCATGTCATTTACAAACCGTATATTTACTTTATTACTTACTTTGTTATTTATAATTACTTTATTATTTTTTATTATTTATTATTTACTTGTCAACTTTGCTGCAGTGCAGACCACACAGAAACCCAAACTACTACTCTGCAGCTTGTCCTCCCCCATTACCAAAAATATGAAATAAAACTATGTCTAGCTCAGATCCCCACGTAGCACCCCTGCAGGCAGACCCCAATAGCTCAACGCCACAATTTATCATTTTCCTTCTTTTACAGTCCTGCAGTTCACTCTCCGTTTACATGACAAACCTGACATTCACATCAATTTTAATTCATACTTCAAGATTTGAGGCAGCCGTGTAACTACATGCTTCAGGAGGGTCCAGATACCTTACCTTTCCCTCACTTCTTTTGTCCACTTTTGTAATTTGATCTGAAAAAGCAATAAGGTTTGTCTGGTGTGATTTATCCTGTAGAAACCCATGCTGTTAATTGTGCTTATGCTACAATTTCTATCTTGAGATACATGACATTATTTTATCAGGTATAGAAATTGGACCACTGAATGTTTAGTGGCTGGATTGCTTTATTTTTTAAATTTTACCTTCTACTTTACAGAAGTTCAGTATTTCTTTTGCTTTTTTTCCCCCAGCCCCATCAGACTCTGTAACTTTTGGTAAATAATTGCCAGTGTTTCTGTAAGTTCATTAACTAATTCCCTTAACACTCTGAAATGCATGCACACCTGCTGATCTGTATATATATTCAGATGTTTTAAGTATTCTCTTACCTGCTTTTCATCAATAGCTTTGACAAAGTCATCATTGCTTCTTAATTATCCATTTCTCCTTCCCTTATTTTTCTTGTTTAACAGATTTTTATAAAACATTTCAGAAGTTTAGCCATTTTAGAACTGTCATTGATTTAATCTTCCTCCTTGTTTATTAATGAGTCTATCTTTTCTCCATGACTTTTTGTTCTCTTAATCTATTTGAAATATTCCTCTTCTTGCTGACCTAATAAGCCTTAATTTGAAGGCTTTTCTTCTTGGTACAGTTTTTTTTTTTTTTTTTTTTTTGATAGGGGACTATGTGTGTGTATGTGTGTCCTTATTTATTTACTCACTTACTTACCTGCTATTTATTTATTTATTCATTCATTTATTCACTTCTTTCTCTGTTCACTGTAAAAAGCTTTGTTTTATGCGGTTTTTGTTTATTTGTTTGTTTGGTTGATTGGTTGGTTGGTTGGTTTTAATTTTGGTTTTAATTCTCCCTGCATTCGTTACCTCACCTACAAACTGCTGTGGTGTGGCTTGGTTATGTGACAGCACCTACTTGTGATTCTGGATGCTACTGGGTTTGCCATCTGATGAAAATCTAGAGACCTTCTTCCCCACCTTGGCCCATTTGTTTGTGTACTCACCTATCATGTATTTCCTACCCTTTAAGTCAGGGACGAACCTGTCTAGTCTTTCAGTACAATACAGTGATTATCTCCTCCCTGTTTTGTGATTGAGAATCCTCAATCCCAAAAGCACTGCAAAGAGCAAACAGTGGTGGTGTGGAAGTGATCCTGATCCTGCTGTTTTCCATTTTCATTCCCTTTTCATGGTGGCATAGGACTAGTCAACAAGAGCCAGACGTGTCACCTTGTCCATGCCTATGGACAGCTACTGTAACCACTCATAACCGGAGTGAGTCTGGGAGTTGACATTTTGCCTGTTAAGAGACCCCTCTCTCTGCATGACATGAACAACAATCAAATACAAGATTTTAAACAAGCAGCCATTTATTCAGGAAGCCGTGGAGTTAGGGAGCAAAAAAAAGAAAAAAAAAATATATATATATATATGTAATTTTTTTTTCCATGGGAGATGGTGGCTGGAGCATTTTGGGTTGTCTGTGCCTTCTCTAAAAAGTGAAGCTCAACTCATAAAATGACTGGAACAATGCAGGGGAAGAGTGAAGACAGCTGGGTGCAGAAACAGCTGGATGTACACCGAGTATTTGTGCACCACAAGAAACTATTGAAGCAAGAAGTTTTGCCTGAGAGAATTTATAAAAGGCAAGATCCAAATAGATAGAAAAAGATAAGACACTGTGAATGAAAGCAGAAAAGTTTGTACCAAAGAAGAAGAGGAAAGAGCAAGAAACTAGAGCAGAAAAAAAAATGTGCAAGAAAGACAAGCAGTAAAGAGTAAGAAGTTTAGAAAACAGATTTTCACTTAGGTTCTTAGGAAGAAGAGAGAAAACTGAGATTCACGTGAGCACCATGAAGAAGCAGGTCTGTCTGGCTAGGAAAGATTATCAGGAAGCCTCTCTCCAAAGGTGATCTAGAAACTGGAAGAGTAAACTGCTTGCCAGGGAGTGTATGGTTGGTAGGTAGAAAGTGAATTATTGACTGCCTATCTTCAGCACCAACAGCATTGTCAGATCAAGAATGTTTTCATTAGGAGAGACACTCGAAGTGAGTTATCTGTCAGATATCTTCAGTAGGAAAATGTGAGTGCTCAGAGATTAATGAAGCTACTTAAGGAAGTCACCTGAATAGCAGAGCACATAGACTGCAAGGGGAAAGAAAGAGGTTGCAAGGAAAGGCTTCAAACCTATCTGAATGAGCAGCCACCTCACACAGTGTTATTTAGAATCAAGCAGGGACTCAGAAAGAGAAAAGGGTCTAAACAGTAAAGAAAGCTATTTCCTCAGGCAAGAAATACAGGGGCAAAGTAAGAATGCACCCAGAAAGGAAAGTTTGCCAGAAAATTAAGCAGAGTTAAACCTTGCAAAGGAGACTAAAGCAAATAGCCATTTCATCAGCTGTCTAAATAAAAAGAGAACACTGAGAGTAAAGAAATGGAGCTGTTATAGAGCGAGAATGTAGCAGAGACTAAAGATAACCCATGAATGGCCCAAAACTAAATGAATACCTTTGCCTCTATTTTCAATGAATATGTCATGAGGACAAAGGGCAATTAGTGGAAAAGCAGGGATTAAAAACTACCACATTCAGTGTGCAGGCAGAACTCAGATCAGTAAGTGAATACTGAATACTGTGAATTTTGAAGGCACGATTCCACTTGGAATGAACACTGATAACAAGCATCCCTAATTTAGCTATCAGGTCACATGAGTAATACCAGGTCTGCACCCTACTTCAATGCTCAGCCTCAGTTACCTTTCTTGCATCCCTCCCAGCCATCCATTCATCCTCCTCTTTCAGTTTTCCTAGATTTTTTAACAAAAACAACTCAGTATCTTTCCCTACTTCTGGTCCATAAGCCCACTGATTGATCTGAGAATTTTGGTGAACCAGTTTCCAACAACTTTCAGTATGGGGTGGTGTTAAAAGCTTCAGGCAAATGACAGGAAAAAAAAAAAAGGCTTCCAAAATTATAAGCATCTGAAAAACAATGTGTATTACAGATGGTAATATACAATCATAATGGTAATATTAAAAAAGTGAGCCATTAAACAAGTTATGAAAGTATTTTGCGTCTGCTAACACAATTTCATTGAGGAGTTCTCTGTCTGTACGCTATCTTTCCTCTCAGAAAACCACTCCAAATCACCAAAATGTATGGAAGGAAACACTCCTAGCACCTTCCAGCACCTCACCTCCAGCCAAATGGCTCCTTATAAGCACAACTTTACTAATAATGTGAAGGATGAGGTTCCGACAGAGTTAATGGTAAAGAAGCTGTAAAATTTATACTGAGCTGACTGGCTTGAGAAACAATGTCCTCTTCCTTCTCTCCCATAGAATTTAATTTTCAGCTTGGTTATTGTTAACCATTCTCTGTTAGTTACAAGGAAAAAGCAGAGTTTATTTTACATCATCTATATTCCTTCTTCCTTAGTAGTACTTAATGACTTGAAGGGGCTGGAAACTTGTTCTCAGCCAAGCCAATATCCTATGAGTTATAAATGACATTTCATCCTCATATGCAAATTTTTTTGTGCCTAAGTGAATTATTTACAAGGTACAGCTTGTGGGCTCCAACAATCAGCTGCCAGAGATTTACACCTACACTGAGTCCCTGCTCTCCTGCTGGGAGAATGTGAAGTTTTCCACCGCCCTTTAAGATCTGAAGACTTAACAGAGAATAGCTCTTCCTGAAGCTGGCACTGCCTTTCTTGGGATGGTGGCTGACTAGGCGTTGCTGAGGGAGAGAGAATAATGGTGAGCTGAAACACCAAGACTGACTGCTTCAGTAGCTTAAAATAGTCTCTTTTTCTTCCTCTGCATGCAGCTGCAAATCAAATGTATCATGGATCATTTAAATACTGTACTTTCTATCTTGTACGCATGCCAAAGGTAGTCATAGCATTGTTGTGTTGTGTGGTGTTGTGTTTTTTTTTTAATAAGAAGAAAATATATATAGAAAATGAGTGTTACTATTATTTACAAAGTAACAGGGAGGTGGATAAGAAAAATAAGAAAATTATAAGTTCCCTACCAAGGCCTATCTTCAGTTTTAAGGGAAATGGAGCAGGAAAAAAAAGCTTTAGAAACAGATTTAAGACAAATTATTTGAAGCAAATTGGAAGATACTTTGAAAGCTGTGTTGCTCTCGCTGAGCTTTTTCATTTCAGAGAGCATTTCAGAGAGCAGAGCATCATGAGATGGGATTGTAGTTACATGAGCAATGACAATGTGGCACAGCATCACCAGGAGCCAAGCGTCCCTGGTGAACATGAGTCTGGTGTGCACATGGCTCCTTCCTGATGCCACACCTGGGCTTTCTTTCTCCTTTGTTGTCTTCATTAGATAGTGGTGTTTACACCTGCGGGAGGGCTATGTCACAACTTAATCTCTCAAAAAAAAGCAGTAGAAGCTGTCTACCTGATACATGTAGGTGGCAAAGAGAGGCAAAACAGTCATTTGGAGGGAACAGTCCTTCATTGGCAGGAAAATGGACTGGAAGAAATAGTCATTTTTTAACTATTCAGCTGTCTGTGATCCTGAAATACTTGACATGACTGTTTCTTTCCTTCCAGTGAATCTCCACTGACAGGAGATAGTCTACTGCTTCTTTCATTTCCCCCTCATCAAGGTTTTTGGTTATACTACTACACTGTGTGCAAAATTGATTGAGTATGCCTTTACCTAACTAGCCTTCTGGGGGAAAACAAACAAACAAGCAAACAAAGGAACAAAAAAACAAAAAACAAACAAACAAAAAACCACAACTAACTGTCAGGCTCCTGCCACTGATAGACAGACAAAATATTGATGCTAGATGAACCTATGTTTCACTCCCTTCGGGTCACACGTGGCAGAGTTTCACACAGAGGCTAAGCAGTCAGTAGTACTTCTCAGTAAGATATTTTCACCTTTCACGGCTTTTGGATTTTATCCAGCTTGTCAGTTCAACACATATGTACATGCTTAATTATAAGACAATAAATTCTCATTGACTTTAACAGCCAATATGTGTTTTGCTGAATTTGGGACCCATGTCTACACCTGAGGCTCACTGTCTGTCTGTTAACATCTGTCTACATCTATTGCTGCCTCTGTGAGCCCCACTAACATCCCTTGCCTCTGAGAGGGATGTGGGGAGTGCAGCCAAGCTGATCACTTGTTTTCAAAAGCACAGTGTGTGGTATGAATTTCTAAAGTGGCTTTGAGAGAGAAATATTACTAGAAAGTTGCTCAAACTTTCCTGCAGGAAGGAAGAGTGAAGTTTTATTTCATTTCATTCCCCTTGCTGATAAGAGGTTTGTGTTCTGGTTGAGAATCTTCCTCACCCTACTAGTAAATGTTTTTTTCCTTTAAACCAGAAAACAGTAAAATATCAGTTAATTTGTACTAGCTAAAATATATAATTATCTGGCCATAAAATGGACCATAAAAGTACTACATTGTTGAATCCATTTCATTAGTGGCAGGTACATAAAAACTCTTTCACTGTATAAAGACGTAAGTATTGTTCTTCATTGTCTTCAAATTACAGTGGCTTACTCTTTCTTGTTTTTTCTTTATTTTTTTTAATTTGTTTTGTTTTGTTTTTCAAACCAGAGCTCTCAGCAACATAATTTTTTTACCCTTGTTCTTATAGCTTTGGCTTATACAACTCAAAAGCATCACCATAACTTGAGAACCCAAAGACAAAAACTGTATGTCACATATACTTAGACTGAATGTTGAAGTAGGTAGATTCACCTTGACAGGCAAATGTGTTTTTAGCTCTTTTGGAATCCCAAAATCTGGGGGTATAGCAGATAAATTGGTAAGTTAAGCAATAGAGGTAATCCTGTAGAGCTGCCTTCCTAAATTTCATCTCATTATTTGTTTGCTGTTTTCAATCTGAAAGAGTACACAAGTCTTTCAAGATGTGCACATTTTAACAATAAAGCGCATCCTACTCAAAAAAAAATATAAAAATGTCACCACCAGCAAAAAAGAAAAATAGAACCTTAGGAGATAAGGAAACTTTCCCTAGAGTTTTTTAATCGGCGGTTAATCCAGTGTGTCTGCCTTGCAATGTCACCTATTCCTGTGAAGCATAGGATTCTTCAGTGATCAAGAATCCAAACTGGCATAAAAAACTTCTTCATTAGGACATCAAGACTGTGGGAATATTTTCAGTTGTTGGTATAAATTTTTCTTGGAAGTGTATTCACTTATTTCATGACCACCTAAGGCTCTCTAAGTTACACAGCAACACAGTTTGAGACATCTCTGTGATGTTCTGTACATCATATAGTTGCTAACAACCTGTCAAAGTCATCCTGACACCTAACTGAGAAGCTGATGGTTTTGGTAACATATTAGCAGAGATGAAAAAAGATGGTCCTCATTATTGTAATAAAACCAACAGAGACACACTGAGAATCAATTACTGATTCTGTGACCTGTTGAACTAACCCTCAGTCAAGTAGGAAACTGCACAGAGCATCTTACATTATCAAATGATTTAGGATGGAGCGCTGTCTGAAGACTTGCAACAAGTCAAGGCAAATACGTTTCCTTAAATTGTAGCTTGCTTAATTACCTTGTTCCTGAGCACAAAGATCAAATTGAGCAACTTAAGGTGCTGAAGAACTGTGCCAGCTGGACATGAAAAGGAAATAATTAACACAAGAGCTAAGTTTGAGGATGAGACTCCTACTGACAACAGCAAGGAGATCCAAAGTTAAGGCAGACACTGTGTCCTTGACTGGATCCATGCGCCTACAATTTGCAGCACATATTGGACTGGGGAAGAGCACCATGTGTTGCAGCCATTTCAAGTAAGCAGATGGCTTTTTAAAGCACTCAGTGTAGGGAAAGCAAAGCCCTTTCAAAGGCTGGCATTTCTCTCTCATTATTTGTCACAGACTGTTCCACCTCTTGCCTTCGCAACGCCCAAGTATCACCAAGAAAATTTGCATTCATGGAAGGCATTGTGCAAATTCCAAATATATATATATATATATGTAGTACTTGATACAATGAAGTGACCAGTGAGACAGGAAATTAGTACTGCTATTTCATGTTTGGAAAGCAATACCCAACATTAACTTATTTTAATTTGAAAAATAAAATAAAATAAAAAGCAAACAGCATCAAGGGAGAAAACTGAAAATCACCAAAACCCTTTTTCAGCGTCTAACTATGCTTCTTAGGGCCTCCATGCAGCACTTCCAGCAGCACCTTTCTTGTTGAGCATCTCCCAAAGGCATCACCTTTCCTTCATAAGCAAATTCAGTGATGATAAGGTGCAAAGGAATTGTTTACCAATGAGAGCTGTACTTAGGAGCCCAACTTTCATTCATTACTTCCCGTATTTACTCATAGAATCTCTCATGCCTGCTGAATAGTCACCCCAGATGAACAGAAAAAGACACCTCATTTTAACACATCATCTTGAAGGACGGACTCTTTGGAGTACTGCACACTATAGATATGTTATGATCAGAGGGTCCAGATGTCACCAGCTGAGCCGTTCATTTGATGCTGCGCCATTGCTCGGTGCTGCTGCCATAGATACTGCCCTGCCCTTATGGTGGCTGCTGTGATTCATTGAAAGTAATATCATCCCAACTGCCACTCCAGGGAATCTTGCAGGCATGATTTTCTAACACAGCATGACCCATTAAAAAGAACTGCCAGGGATACTGCGCTTTATAAAAGGGCATCTTCATTAGCTCTCGCGGTGGGTCGCCAGAAAGTCCCAGGCACTACTGTAGTCACAGAGTAATTTGTAGTTATCAGAAACATTGAATTTAATGTCTTTATTCCTGTGGAGCTGGAGCCCACTAGTTACTAAACACAGGCTCCTCCTCCTAAATCACAGAAATTAAAGAGGGAAGAGACCCATCAGATTATTTTGTCAATCCGCTCTTTGAATGCAAAATTGGCAAATGTATAGCCTTCACCGCCAAGACATTCGGTGCCAGGGACACTCACCACTGTGCTACAGGCCACTTCACTTATCAGTGCCTACTAGTGTTTGGCCTTTCTCCTAAAACAATGAATTCCTGGGTATGCTGCACAGCACTTCGTCCTTCACATAGAGCCTCATCCAAAGAACAGACTCTAAATGACTGCAAAGTGTTGTGGGTTGGGTCTCTCACCTGCTCTATTTATTCTTCCAACTATATTGGAATAGGAGCTGGTGTTTCACTTGGACGGTTAGACAGAAGAATTCTAAACTTCTATTTTTATCAGGTTAAATGGAAGACTTTTTTTTTTTCTTTTTTTCCAGGACTAAACGAATCTCCACATCATTTAGAAAAAAATATCAGCTTCAGTTGTGTATGGACATGTTCTTCATGACATCAGGTGTCAACAAATCTTATTTACCCACATTGCTTATTAAAACAGGCACCAAACTCCCCAAAGATCAGAAGAAACACATGACAAGATGTTACACGTGAGCTTATCACCACGGTCCTCAGATACTGTAGTGATGAATATCCTACAAAAAACACCCTAGAATAGAGTAGAAAGGCTGTGGCAATTAGCATAAATAGATACCTGGGCCCAGGAACACTTTTTTTCAGCCCCTTCCAGTAAGAGTATCTCCTGTTGTACTCCAGGTTGAGTGTTGACTCAAACACAGTATAGATTCTCTACAGCATTGAGTATGAGCTATAAGGCTTTGGGCCATAACAGCAACTCATAACAATGAGCCATAAATAATAAATTCCAACACATGTCTTGCTTTGCAAGGGTGTGGACTGCATTTCACTGCAAGCTCCTTGCAGGACTGGAATAAAGGCCTCCAGGCTACATTACAGTTTCTGAATGACATCCAAGAATGAGTTCTAGTTCTGTGGTGAGTATATCAAATAGGGAGCAATTCTTTCCATTATATATTACCTCCCCAGTCATTATGAAATCATTTGGTATTCGCTGTGATAACACCAATCATTAATGCACTCATTTGGCGTTCATATGACTTGTCTTATGCACTTCCCCAGGAATTCCATTGTAATTAACCATTAGTTAATGTAAATAGTAATAGACATTTAAACCAAAGTGTTACCAGACAGGGTCACTAGTAGCAGAGAATCAATGTGCTCATGAAAGCAGCTCCAGACACTTCAAAAAGCTCTTCTAATGGTAATGAAAGCCTAATAGTAAATATGTCACTTAATCAGTATTGGGGGCCGTTAAAAGCATTTTACAGTGTTTTGTCTGAAAACCATATTCAGTGTTCTCCCTCCTCTTTCTGCATCTCCAGAAGAGTGGACACATGGACAGCTTTCCTCCTATGCAGCCAACAGAAGATTATTACCACCCTTTTCTCTACATAGCAGTACATAATGTACATAAGTATACCAACAAAAAACCAAGTGTGCTGGCATGTTTTCCATGTCCTACTATTGATGGGGCACCGATTGCTTTAAACCAAGAAAAAGAGCAAGAAAGAAAAGTGAGCCTACAAAAAATTAAACTAGTTTTACTGTTTGCAACGGAGCAGTTCTTGAATAAACTATACTAATGAACTGTAATAGACTGGGATCTGGCATAATACCTTCTCTCCTGCCAGACTTGTATTCCTGGAGATGTTTTAGAGCTGGAATTCACTGACCTTTGTACAAGTGACACAGATCTAGCTTTCTGGTAAGAAGCCACAAATTATCATTGAGTGGAGCTGTGAGGACAATTTCTAGCAGAAAGCAAAAGTAGCAAAACTTGATGTTTTGCCAGCTCTATAAAAGGCCAAAAAATTTCACTTTTCAGCCAGGGCACTTATGTGAATTATTATCATAAGAAAGAACTGCCTTTTGCCAACTGTAATAGAAATGGGAACTTTTCACTGTCATATGACAGTGTGCTAGCCAGGGTTCCTGTAAATAATAATAATAATAATAACAAATCTAAATCTAACTCAAAGACCTAGTGGAAAGAGAATAACAAAACTAGAAGCTCAGTAGTCACTAGCCAGTTAATAAAATTTCACCTCTTTCAGTAATTAAAGAAAATTAATCATTAATACAAATGACTGATTTGACATTATCAAGAATCATTATCACATAAAACCCTCACAAACACAGAAAGCCAAAACTTGTTGTAAACACTTGTTGCAGATTTCAAAATACTATTTGTTTTGTTTTTGTTGTTGTGATTGCTTCACCTTGTAACTACAGAGCAGAAGGATGTTTTCACTTGCTTTTAGGAAGTCAGAAAGAAAAGGAGCTGGGTTGAGAGATGCAAAGGTTTAGTTCCTGCCATGATAGGAAATAAAGAAAAATTCAGCCAATTCCAGATTAAGCAGTAGTGAGCTGATTAGGCAGATTCTTTGATGCAAAACTCACCATTTTTGGTAGCCCTGGCTAATTAAAAACTTTCCAATACTTGTTTTCACAGCTTCATTTTAGTTCTGTAATGAGGACCATGACAGTTCATCACAAGGTGCTTCCTTGTTGGATGACCCCTTAGGAAACTTCATCCAAAAAACCCCAAACAACTGCAATAGCAGGGTGACTGGGCGGGTGCTCCTGTGTTCTCTCTGTAATTAATAAAGTCCTCTATTTTCCAATATTTCCATCAGGTCCCCTCAGCTATATCCTTAAAAAGCTAGGATTTTGCTCTTCCACAATTCAGCTTTTTCTTTCATTGCTATGAATGGTTACTAACTGTGAAGAATTTTGTGCAAAAAAATCTAGTTGTGAAATGGAAAACTCAAGGGAAAAAATCATTACCCTTCTTCTGAAACTAAAGATTTTATTCATTTGTCTATTTTAGCTAATCTCTGAAAGGCGTGCTCGAGAACTCTTTAATTACTCAGAAAGGTCAGGCTTCAAAATTGTCTATTTAATCTGGATTTAAAGGAGCATTTTCTGAACAGATGTGCTGGTATGCAAACACCCGCTGCTCCCTTTCTCCTGAGCATGTCAAATTTTAGTTATTTACTTAGTTTTTTCTCCTCTCCATTCCTGTATTGTGGTTTCATTCAGGCCTTTCCCATCCTTGACAGTGCCTTTACTCTCTCAACTCCATCAGATGAGTGGAGTATTGAAAGGAACTGTGTGGACCAGTAGGACTGTCAGCAGAGCAGGTAATTTGACTTCCTGAGAGGCCGCTCTTCTGGGGTTTGAGGCAAACAGTCATGGCCTGCTTCATCCTGACCTGATCACTGTGCTGATCTCAGTCATGCTCCTCCAAGCGGGACGTGATGCCACCACTGTCAGTGCAGTGACTGCAGTTAATTGCAGCAGGTCCTTGATCCCACTTGTGTTGAATGGACCATACTTGATGTCATTCCTCAAGGCAGTCAAATGGGGCTGCAGAGGGCAACTTTTCACTTTGCCAGCAGGAGACTGGTGAAGCAGGGTAAGTTTTTCATCATTTCTCTCTCAATCTATGCTATAAAACTGATCATAAATAGTCTCTGGGTGCAATAAAATTGGGAGCCAGGCTTCCAGAGCAAGAGGGGAGAAGTAAGAATCTGGCAGCGAGTTTGGAGCTATCCCAAATATTGGGTGGTGGGTGGCAGGAAAGTGAAAGCCATCTGGTGGCTCAGATTTCCTGTATAAGGAGGTCCTCTGGTTTTGAAAATGTGGGCCTCAGCTCCTCCAGGAAACAAATGCTTGCAAAATGAAAAAGGAAATGTAATGGTTTCCTGTGAATTTTGATACGTGATGCAGTAAAAACAGGGTTTCTAATAATGACATTTCTACATTTCTTCATTATGAGTCATGAGTAAACATGACATTTCTGCAACGCGATCTAGATATGTGATCAAAGATTAAAATTGAGCCATTTTAATATTTTAATTATTCCAGCTCTGTCAGGCTTCAGAGTGTGTTATGCCAACACCCAGTGCAGAGCAAATAATTTGTAACAAAGAATTTTATCAATTTTAGCTGCTTTTTTCTCCATGAGAATTGTGTGCGAACGGGTCATTATTTTCTCAGATTTGCTCATTATTCGAAATGATCCACAATGAATAATTTATACTAATATTTCTTGTTCTGCAGCTTCTTTGCCTCCAGTTTGTAGCTGCCTGGGCTAGTTTTGTCTGAACAAACAAATCACATGGCCTCGTTTCTGCTTTGAGATTGGCTGAGAACCACATTGCTGGTTAGGATACTCCTATTTACGAGTTTTATATGTGCTGTCTGCAGACATACCCATTCTCCATTTAAAATATCCTGTTTCCACAAGCATTCTTATGAGTCAATTCATTCACTACAATATGCATGGGGACTGAACAGGAGTGCAAACACAGTAAAGAGAGTTCAAAGTTGTATCCTAGTTTTATCTTTTTTTAGTTCTCAGCCCATTCTTACACCCTCTTTGGCTAACAGACCTTTACAACTGGAAGAGTGCCAGTAGGTTTATCTAGTTGCAAACATCTTCTGCATTAGTATAAATTAGAAAGGAAGAGCCTTCTCCAAGAGCCAGTGCCTTATAAATTACTGATATTTCAGCCCAGGGTCATGTGCTCCAAAATGGTTATGAACACCATTCCCCTATTAGTCCAGAAGCTTTAGCCACTTAACAGTGTGTCTCTCATTAAGTATTTGACTTAATTAGGGAGCAATCCCAGAGAGTTGGATATCCATCCTATTATCCACTGGAATACCCATCCTATTATCCACCACACCTAGCAATATGATGTGGGTAAGATGTGAGGACTAGCCTTTTAATATGGTAAACCTAAAGAATTCAGACCTAGTGTAGATCAGTTAAATCCTTCTTTTCTATATTTGCTTGTCTTTTCCATGCACCTACCCACAGTTCTTGCTTTTCTTACCAGCTGTGGCAACCAGTCCAAATTTCAAATACCCCACATATAAGACAAATTGACTCGTATATTCCCTAAACTGATTTATTCGCTCATGACCCTTTGTTCTGGAAATAGTTATAATCTAACATGTGCTGTCATGAAGGACAGAAGATACAAAAGGCAGGTGTCCCCCCCACAAACTGCCTAAGCCTTGCTACAGCAAAACTCAGTTTGATTTGTAAATCGGGCAGCCTGAATAATCAATTTTTTCAGCATCTCCTCAGACAGCCACACAGTCCTCAAAATTTGCAGGTCTCACAGGAGTGCTATCCTCTGCCACAAGGCATACAAACCCAGTATGTGTGCTGGAAACATTCCCTTTGTGGTTCATGTTTGGAAGCAACCCAAAAACAAAGAAAGATGGGCTTGGACCAATCTGCTCATCAATTAGCGTTATTGAATAATTCCTAAATTCCTGGTTTGCCAGAACAGCCACTTGCAGTGCAGCTCTGGCCATATTATTGAGGGTGAGGGGTGAGGCAGGGGGCAGAGGGGAGAGGACAGCTTGCCATTTCATTTCGACTTCATATGCCACATGGTGCACAGGGCTCGAGTACCAACCGAAACTGCTTTGAAGAGCGTCTGTTCTCTGTGAGTCACCGAGGGTGAGTCACGCACACCGACACAGGATCAGAAAGCCTTCCATTTTGCAAATGGTAAGTGATGACGACAGTTAAGCAAGGGAGTCCACTGTGACTCTCCTATTCCAAGATGTGTCATTATAAGCCTGATGGAGCGCCCACAAAGAAAATACTGTGCTCCAACTGCTTCGTTAGTTGTCCTTTCCTGGATAAAAGGAACATCCATACACATTTTAAGTTTCACCTTCACATTCTTTTATGCTTTCATCCTCAGAGGGGTGACTATGGAAAATGTCTGTAACGCAGCTACATCCATCTATCAGCTTACCTTTCCCTGCTTCATCCCAGTAATAGCCAATACCAGTGGTTACGGAGAGTCCTACAATAGTACCTCCAGGAAAAAAATAAATGTGGGTTAGAAAGATATATTTTTTTAAATGACTAAATAATATTTTTTCATTTTCCATCCTCTACAGATGCCATTTTCTACTGATGAGTACCTCTAGATTTTGCCCATGAGTCGTTATACATACAATGTAAGTATGTAACATGCTAAACCCAATAAGCTGTTTTTCCCAAAAGATGGAAAAGTCTCCCTTCGCCACTTAAAAAACTATGCATATATAAATACTAATCTAATCATATATTAGGTGTGAGTATCTAAGTATACCTTCAAGTATCTGTAATCACATATTTTTAACCAAAAAACAAACAAACAAACAAAAAAAATCTAAGTTTGACCAGAAAATGAGCAAAAGATAATAAATCAAAATTAGGCTCACTAGCAAGACTTTATTTGGCCTCTTTCTGCTTGTGTGCCATGGCACAGTCCTTAATTGCATGACTGTGTCCTGTTTTTCCTCAATACCTTCCTCATTCAATGAACAAGGAGAACAGGGTTCTTCAAACCAGACTACTATTCAGTATTAGTTTTTATCCTCAACATTCAGTGTGTGACTGCATACACGGTCCATCTCTGCACTGGATACAAAATTATTGTTTTCCTCTCTCTGTCTTCTTGTGGTATTGTCATAACAGTCATTAAGATTTTTTGACATCATTAAGAAATTACTTTCACAACAATACTGTGAAGAAATGTGAAATTACTGCTTCTGGTTTAAATTCATAAAAACTGAAACAGAGGTTAATATAGAAATTCTCTAATGTGTCATTTAATTTGAGATTTCCAACTTAAAAAAATAATAATAATAAAACTAAACAAATAAAAAACTATGGACTAGTTTTATAGTATTTTGCTCTTTCACAGTACTTCTCGTCTTCAGAGCAGAGGTCCCCTTGACATCAGGTATGACTGTGGAAACCCTGCAGCTTTAACAAGCAGACCTCGGACACAATACGTTGATCTCAGAAAATCAGGTTCCCCATAGAAGAATTTCTGAAGCAACTTGCATGTTATCAGATGAAAAATTTGGAAATGAATCCAGGGTAGAGTCAACTTACTCTGCATGATACCCACTTTTGGTAGAGCTCTACAGTCAACCCCTTTCTTCCCCCACTTTCCTTGTCTCAGGCTCAAGACCCCTTTACATTTCCGCAATATATAAGCAAGGGTGTTCCCCTACAACCACCATGTTGTCCAGACCACAGAACAGCACTAGATGCTCTTTGCAATAAACCAGACAAGGGTCCTCAAATGAAAAAGCTTAAGTAGTAGCATCATAGGGTGCTATATAGAACAGGAACCAGAGCAATGATTATGTTTGGGGACAGTTTCTGGCATCTTCTGACATTCCCCTTTTGAGTTCTCAACCATAATTTGATACATACGTCATTGTTCCTGGGCTTATGTGTATGTTTTCCCCTGTTCCAACTTCTTTGCTTTACTTTTGTTAGTTTCTTTTAATTTTTTCTTGTTCCCTTGCATCTGTGATTGAACAAAGCCAGTTCTCAGCATGGAAATCACCACATAAACAGATTAGGCTTGATGAGGTCCAAACAACTGACAAAGGAGTCTTTCCATAGACCATGTTTAGCAACCTTAACTTCAGCCATCAGTATCTTTGCAATCTTTAGTTCTCCATTTCAGCTGGGTTAAACTGACAAACAGAGCATTACCAAAATAAGCAGAGTTTGAAAATCCAGCCCGTCACCACATATGATTTCTTTTGACAAGATATTGTTAAGCTTTCCCATTTTCATCTGTATGCCTCTACACAGGGCCCCTCCACCAAGGGATCTGCCTTGGAAAGCATGTACTACATGCATAAAGCTTTTCTCATGCACTCCCTGGGGTAAACACTATCACTGAGAATCTCAAAATGTCCCCACTTAGCTGTGTGGCAATGGGGCATCTGAATCCCTTAAGCAGCTTTGACAATCTTGACTTGCAAGTATTATTGTTTGAAAATGATGACAGTCTGCCTTGGTGGTGATATGCATAATAATGATAAGATGCTGCATATATCCATTGGCCCTTCAATTTGGGCTCAACTGGAGACTTAGCAAACCTATCTCCCCGTAAAACTGATTGCCTCTTAGCACAACAGTGCAAAGGTCACAGAAAGAGAGCTTCCTTCTGCTGAGGCAGGACAAAGCCAGGATCAACATCTCTTCATTTGGTATATACTAAATTAAAAACAAACAAACAAACAAACAAAAACCCTACAAACAAACAAGAAAACAAATGATAAAACAAAAAACAAAGTGGTTGATAATTTTAAGCTCTACAGGAAAATATTTAATGTTGCACTACAATGAAAGGAATTGGTATGAAGCGTAAATGGCAAAGCAGTGAAAAGAACTGACACAAAGCATACTGGTTTGTACAGCAACGCCCACACAATCAAAAGCATTCAAGGAAATTTTAAAAAAAATAAAAATCAAATGACTAAAGATCTGGCTATGCAAGGGAGTTGTATAGCAAAAGCAATTTCCATCCACAGCTATCCTAGGGATTTGAATGAGATGGAATTTCAGGAAAGGGTTGAATCTGTTGGCAAAAAGCAAGAAAAGAAATTAGGGGTAGAAAGACAACTCCAAAATACAATAAAATACCCCACGCAATATTTTTAGTTCATCTGTCTTTCAGCGCTCAAATTTAGAGGTTCATTTGACCCCAAAACTTTGAATTTGGATATCTTTATGTTTTGGGGTGCTTCAAAATTAATCAGGTATCACAGCCAAGTCTGTATTTGGCCTCTGTCCCAAGCAAAATATCCAAATCCAACCCTTTCCAAACTTTGGCTGTTCCATTTAATGTCCCAGTTTGGATCCAAATCCAACATTTCAACTCAATCTTTACTTATGTCACTTCATATCATGTCACAAAGCAAGAGCATGCAGCTGGATGCAATGTAATAATGAGACAAAACATAATGAAGCACAGCATAGCACACCTCATACAATAATGTCGCAGCAGCTACCTTTACCACTTAAACACTTTTTTTTTCCATTTGACAGGTCTGCTAATTCTCCTGTGCACTGAAGATTTTGGGAAATTCAAAATTCAGGGTATAAAATACAGGAACACCCAGTGAGCCCCATACACTTCCACGACAGCATTTGTCTCTTAGTTACAACAAGGGTAATGTTATCAGCACCAAGCAACCCGGATGAAAATTATCAATTGGTTACCAAGAAACCTAATGATTTCATCAATAATATTTTACCAGTTACAAAGGTCATTTGGAGAAGTAATGCCACACAAAATGTGCTTGTGAAGTGGGTGATGTGTGGGTGGCCGTTAAGGGTCAACACTTCATTTCTCATTTCTTTAATTGATACTTCTGGATGAGTATTAATTGAGCTGCAATGAGAAGAGTGTGCCGTTTGACAATGCAAGTGACAGGATGGAAGTGCCATTTGCAGAGTGTATATAACCACAGCTAACACCCTCAAAGCGTTAATTCCATTTTATGTCTTTCACATTTAATAGCAAATTTGCCATTTAATCTTTAAGACAGAAGTTACTTATTCTCAATCTACCTCTCACTTGCACTGATATAATCTCATGCCACTCAGACTGGCCTGTGGCATGAAGCACATCACACTTTCAAATCAGGTCCATTTTTTCATTAGCTCATATCCTTCCTGAGATGCCCTCCTTTACAGATGGCTGATCAGCAATCAACACTAGTTTGTTTCAATCAGAAAAGCAGCCGTAACTTCTCATTTAAAGACTGTTCCTGGAGAAGCGCATTAGTCGAAGGCATAAAGCTGGCACTGGGGCAACACTGGCTCTAACAACTGATTTCTTTTTAGGATTTTTTTTAAAGACATATACACTCTTTAATGCGGAGGTGCATTTTTTATTTATTTATTATTTTACCGTGAAGCATAAATGAAATCCATGCCTTAGCATGGTGCAAGAATCCCTTCATGTAGCATGGGCAGGTGCCAGTAGACCGTAAATCTGGAGAGCAAACACAAAAAGCAGTGAAAGCCCGTGAGGAAGCCAGGGAATAGTTCCCATATGTACATGCCGACACTTTCTCCCTTTCTGTTCCTCCTCCAGCAAGCCAGTGTGTTGCCCTTTGAGCCTACTTGACTGAGGTTAAGCATTTACACTTTTTCAGAGGACAGTCAGTCCACTCGGGGAGATACTGACTTTTATAGCAGGAGGCTTCAAAATGATTTTCTCTCTGCTTGGGCAGCTCAAAAACACACGCACACAGAAGCAAAGGTCAGGTGTCATCCAAGTGGCGGGAGAGTGCCAGCTAAACGCTTGGGATATATTTTTATATTGGCCTTAGCTCAGCCTCCAGTTCTGCGGGAATCTACTCGGCACCCACGATTCGCTCCAGTGCATTAACCTCGGGTGCAAATGACAGGATTCAGCCTTCCAAGCACTGACTTGTGGGTACAGTCAGGTAGCTAGATAACTTAATGATATCATTTGCACTCACAGCTAACAGCAGGCACAAAAGAAAGCTAGAGTGACTCGAAAAAGAGAGAGAGAGAAAGAGGTCTTTTTTTTTTTCTCTCTCTTCCCTCCCCCCTGCCTTGAAATCAGGCTTCTTGCACTCAGTGAGGAATTGTTTTTTTGCTTGCAGTCCTGAAAATACAGACCCACTCATCTCTTCTTTCCCTGTGGTGACCATTTGTAGTTGAGTGCATCAGTCTCCTGCTCAGTTTTTTTCCTCCTGTGTGCACAAGCTGGCGATCCACAGGCTACTCACTTCTCTTTCCTCACTCATTGCTTGTTCCTCCTTCATTTTGCACACATACCTGCTTTCATATTTGAGTTCACCCCAGGGGAAGCTTTTGCCTTGTCCCATTTGCCTTTGCCTTTCTGCCCTTTAATTGTTTGCTAATTCTGCCTTGTTGCTTTTTTTTTTTTTTTTTTTTTTTTTGTGTCTGGTGATAATTCTCTGATACCCAGTTAGTTCAGCCAGATCGCCTCTCACCCCCTAATACCCATATTCTTTACATCTTCACTCACATCCCTGGCTTTATTCTTCTCTGCCCTCTCCCATTTTCCTCTGTGCAATCAGGCCTGACTTCAGACAAACTTAGGATAAATCTGGCTCCCTGCACATTTGTCCCTGCTGATGCTTTATGCAAGCACATATGTAAGCTTGATGCCCACATGTGAGAATCCCCTCCCCTGTGAATGCAGAAGAGGGCAATGGATGGCTATGGATTCACAGGCTCGTGGAGGCAGGGACTTGGAAAGAGCTGTGCTTCCAAGGGGTCCTCCATCACCTCAAGGTATATGGACACCACAGGCATACACAAAAATACATTAAATTCCTAAAATGATGCTAGTGAGAACAGTATTGGAGATAGGTGTCCTGGAGAGGCAGAGGTTCTCCAGCTAGCATTCTGTACGCACCTCGTATGCCTTCTACGCTTTCCAAGACAGTTGAGTCCCTGCTACTTTATACCTAAACCAGATGTGAGCTATGCGCAAAGATATTCTGAAACTTAATTACTCCTCCAGTTTAGTATGAAGCCAGTGCTCAAATGGCTGAATTATGCCATTTGGAAAGGACAATTGGTTATTACACTTATCAGATTGTTTGTGACAGGAATGGGTTAATTTTCCTAACCTTTTCTGTTCTTGTTCCACTCGCAGGGTTGTCAAAAGGATGGATAAACGTGTTGCTATTTTCTGGTTTTGTTTCAGTGTCTATCACGAGAGTGGACCAATTTCATACCATTTGCTGCTTTCATTACTGTCTCAGGGTTGTCACAAGAATTGATAAATTTCAGACTGTTTTTCTTGTCCTCATTACAATCTTAAGGTTGTCATGAGAATGAATTGATTTTGTGCCATTTTCTGTTCTCATTACAGTCTTTGTCATGAGAATGGCTTCATTTGGGGCCATTTTTGTTCCTGTTACTTACAATCTTTTGTCACAAGAACAGGGATTATTTGATGAAAATGAGACGACAGCATCTCAGACACTGAGATTCAGGGATAACTTGTTCTTGTGACAGAGATCATAACGAGGACAGAAAGTGGTACAGAATATATCCATTCTCAGGATGATTTTAAAGGTTGTGATTTTGTGACCCTGATTGTGCCAACTGACTTCACCAGGAGGAGATTTTACCTCTTCCATTGTAGCAGCCACTGCTTCATTCACACTGCAGGTAGATTTCTCCCTGCTCAGCCAGGGAAAATATATTTACACAGAGGCTATCAGAAGAATTACAGATGAACAACACTGAAAATTTTCAGGGTAGGTTTTTCTATCCATCTGGGCAGAGAAGTCCACAGGGCTCAGACCTCAGGAACATACATTTCCAAATCCTTTTGAGACTGACTGGGTGCTTTCCACAGGACCGAGCGTGCAGTCATCACAACGAAGACTATCACTGCATACGGTCATGCATTTTGGGAGGTGAAATACACAGCAGAGATGTGTTTTGGGTTGTCTGGCTGATTCCAGGTTTGACTGAGCTGCCCATGTGGCCAGCTTGGTCTGGGAGCTCTGGGACTCTGAGTTCAAATGAAGGTAAACTAGTGACTGCAAACGAGCGCCTGCAACTCAGCTAAGAATGAGTTACTGCAAATGAAAGGGCAGAAGTTAGAGATCAAGGCATGTACAACATCCAGGGCCCAGAAAACCTAGAAGTAATTATTGCGTTCTTGAAAGTGATCAAAGAGAAAAAGCAGGAAATGCTAAATAAAGAGGAAATTCTTACAGCACATGGCAGGGGGGAATGAAATAGATATCAGAATGAGATATGGACAGGGAAAATGAGAGAGGAGTTGTGGATGATGTCAGGACAAAAACAGAGAAAGAGTATAGAAGGAATAATGCTAAGGCACACCCGAATTCTCAGAAATATTCAGATTTGGTTTGTGCAGGGCAAAGAACTGAAAGGAAGGACAAGACAAGAAGAAAGGTAAAACTGGAGAAGAGGAAGGCTTTTAGAATGGGATGCACTAAGCTGTCTGAGGATAACCCCCTTGATGGGATGGATAGGGAAGCCCCAAAGAGGGCTTCTGAGTCAGCCAGACACTTTTCTGTAATGGTAAGCAAGTGGTGACCCACTGCCTTGAAAGACCCTCTACTGAGAGCCCTCTTGCTCAGTAGCTTTTGCTTTACAGCAGCTAAGATTTGATACCTGAGCGTAGCCTCCTGGTTCCACCAGAAAGTGAATGCAAGATGAATTTATGTGACTTCCTTGGGAGGCAGACCTCCCAAGATGAGATCTGAGGAAGAGGAAATGGTGACTTGGGAGCCAGTGCCATAAGGAGGATTCAGGTTGTCAAGAAGCCTGAAAGAACACCATGCTAACTGAAGTCTATCACTGGGACAGAGTGAATAACCATTCTGCAGAGCTGTCTGGGAAGACATCAGAAAATCCATCTGAAAATAAGTGTACCTGAGTGGTGAAAGAGATCCCTAGTAAAAGGAAAGTGAGAGGGATGGACATTCCCCACTGGCTAAGTAAAATAAAGCAGGAATGCTGCAATAAATAGACCTGACAGATGACCCCTGGTATTTCCTGGGCCAATTTCTGTGAACATTTTATTGATCTTTTACATTCTGATTTGACCGTCAGAGTCTATGATCCTTTGTTTTGTCTGTCCCATACCTCCCCCCACCCCCACATTTACCATATGTACCTAATCTCCCTGCTCTGTCTACCATCTGCCATTGTTTGAAGTATACGGGAATATAAGTTTAATCATAAAAATGGTAGCCCTGGCTGTGTATACTACGTGAATGCTCAACTTTCACAAGATGAAGTGACCTCCAAGTGGCTTACTGCTTTCCATTAATTTCTCTGTATAATTGAACATTTTTCGGCATCTCATTTAACAAACTGTTAAGCTCCTTATTGCACAGAAGGGCCATGTGATGTGCAGGGATTCTGAAATGCTTCCCCTCATTCACCGTTCTCGTACTAATATCCTGGGCATTATTAGTAGTTCACAAAGCCAGCACATTTTCTTTTTGATAAGTGTCCCTGTTCTGACCTCCTTTGTCCACCTCCAAATGCCGCCTAGTACTTACAGAGAATAAAACTGTGCTGCCTAACCAGCCTGGTGCTTCAGATTGCTACCCCTACTCACTCAGTTGCCTGTAAGGGGATGTACTTATATCAATGAAAGATAAATCCCAGCTAGAAATACAGGTCCTTGACAACCTAATCACTGAAACCCTGTCAAGTACCCCCTAATTTTAAAGTGAGTGGTTAATTCCCAGCAAATTGATTTATGCACTGTTTGAGGTTTGGCGAGTTGTGTTGTTCATCTGTTATTACCAGAAACTCAGCTCAGCCTATTCATTTAGACCATTGACACAACACAGTGCATCTCCCAAGAAAATTTCCTTTGTCAGCACATCTAGAATTTGCTAATTAAATCAACAATGACATTATTCACTTTCTGAAAAAAAAAAAAAGCAACTTCTTTCTTCTGCCCCCTCTAATACACATGTGTGTGTATAAATATGCACACACTCAAGCACAGCTTTTTGCAAATACATTGTCAGAAACTTTGAAAGACTGTTTGTGCCAGCTCTAGATCATCTTCTCACTTTGGTAAACAAGTCCTGAGTTACACAAGCCCCACCACGCCAATAAGTTCTGTAACTTCTAAAGTGTATATGCATCTGTGTGCATGTGCACATGTGCATGTGGCAAGAGTGGGGGGCATGCAATGCTCACAGTCATGAGTCTTCTGTGAGCACAGCCTGAAGTGTGACTTTCATTAAAATGATAGGGTTAGCCAGCAAGTTCTTTTCTTGTCTGTGTTATTGCAGCAGAAGTGAATTCAAAAGAGAAGAAAAGACAGGTTGTCCCCCAAGCCCTATAATTACAGGTCCATAGTATCACTGCAACTCTTTGTACTATTTAAGATGCAGAGAATAAAAGAACATTGAAATTAACCTTTTTGAAGCATCCAGTAATTTTTCAAAGAATGATTCTTCCCTTGAGAGGTTAAAAACAGCTAAATAAGTAACAAAAAAAAAAAAAAAAAGTCTGTGCTCAGACTCCTGCTTCAGTGGGTACAGGGTGAACATTGAAGTCTGTATCTGTGCATAGAGGTATCCAGGCAAAGGCCCTTAGTGTTGCCTGGGACAATGTTCCCTAGTTGTACATTATGTCTCTTACCCCTGTGATAAATCCCACATTTCCTCAGCTGCTCTGTGTAGTGTACCCATATGTGACTGTGCTCCACGGGGTACTGGCTTGTCACAGTTTGGATGCTTGCAGTGCAAAAAAAAAGGTGTTAGTGATGATCTATCTCCAGCTCAAAATTGTGTTCTTGGGGCATGACTGTGTGGTCCACGATATCACATCACCTCCGTCGTGGGTACTTTATCCTTCATCACCAGACCAAGACATGCATGTCTATCCTTCCAAGGAAAAAGAAACACACATACAAGCAAACAACAACAACAAAAACATACACACACATACAAAAATAAAAGTATAAATGGCAATTTTTTTAAAAACAAGACAGCTCTATCATGTAGGTCTGTATATAAGCCAGAGTATGGCAGCTTACCGCCATTGACTCCAGCCTCTAACTTCAGCTGTCTTTTTTATCCGTCTGAAAAGTCAGTTAGAACTAAATTTCACTTTCCAAGAAAAACTGACAGTAGGCCTCAGAAAAACAAAAATCAAAAATTAGCACCTAGACATGCCATAACCTTCCTTTTCAAAGGCAAGTTGCACTGCAATCAGTCTTACTATATACCTACTGTCTTCTGGCTTACAAGGACCTTCCATTATGACTATTAATGACTGCCCCATATGCATTGCTATTGAAACATAAGTGGTCCAAAGTACCGTCCTTTCCAAGTAGGTCTTGAGATAGCACCTTCTTAACCAATTCCAAAGAATTCTTGATTCTTTTCGTTCTATTTAATTCTGTTTATTGAAGCCATTTAATACCCTTGTTTAGTCAAATACAGTCCCGATGTATGCTCTTGGCCCGCTGTTGAAAGGTTACGTTTCAGGCTTTCATTCTTCATATCTGAAGCAGCAGTGCAGTTTTTCCACCAACTCATTGCTTGCTAATGAACTTTTTTTTTAAGCAGCCTGTCATTTTGTTTAATGTTGCAAAATAAGGCAGTCTTTAAGTGGGATCTGATTTTGCTAAGAGATGTCTAAACTTAAGTGAGATAATGGATGTAACAAAATACCACCAAATATGACAGCTTTGTTCTGCCAATGTAATTTGCTGATTCTGGAAACCAAACGCAGAACAGTCTGTGCCAGTCTCAGAAAAGAGGCTTGTTTGACAGATATAGACCTGCTTAAATATCAGCATACACTACATTAAATAGCAGACTCCTGCATTCATTTGTGGGTTTTAGTCACTTGTCATAACAAGGGGTTTTTATTTTATTTAAACTGACTCATTGTTCCTATCACTTTGGTGCCCAAGTGCTTTTGGCTGTGTTTTTTTTTTCTTTCCCCCACCTAAAGGTGGAAGGTGATGTTACTTGACAAAGACACCAAACTCCTCTAGTTATAATAGTGTGAAAAAGCAGAACTACCTCTTCATTCATTACAGGAAAAATAAAAAGTTTCTGTCTGCTGTGTAGTGAAGAAAACTTATGTTGGACTTGTTCTGCTCCTTCCAGGGCTGAAGAAAAAGGCATACATTTGGTAAGGAAGCTCTAGGAGCACAAGCTGCTCAGATACTTCTTGTTTTCTCTTGTTGACCACACACTGTAGAGATGCCTTTAGGACCATCAGACAGAGCCATGAGTATTTCCTGGTAGTCAGACTCTCAGTGGTCTATAACAGTATTTTTGTGTCATTCAGATTAAGAATTTTAACATATATGACTGAGAGATGTTGGATTTACCATGTGTCTGCATTCACAAAGATTAATATCCCCCAACACAAAAATATAAGTAGCCATACTGGGCTACCTTCTATTTACTTGCTATTGACACTTCCACATTTGACAGACTTACTTCACCTTACTGAACTTCTGTCTTCTACAATCCTTTTCTTCTCTTTGGAGTTCTCCCATATAAGTTTTTTACAATCTCTGTTTTTCATATTTAAAGATGTTTTTACCTTGGATTTTAGCAGTAATATATTTCTTCACTTAGACATTGGTATATCTTGTAAGGTCCTTGTGCCTTTCTATGTGGTTATTCTGACACCTTCAAGTAAAAGTAACTGTAATTGTCACAAATTACATGCAGCCAATATGTCCCCAGTAGATTCTGCCCAGGAATGTGATGTTGGCATGTTTTCTCTTGCAAAAGGAGGTGTGTTCAAAACGATCACCCATGTTGTTACTCTTCTGCACTTAACCAAGTTTATGAGAGTTTGCCTTCAGATGCTAAGAACCTCAAATGACTGTATTTTTTAGATCAACAAAAATAGTCTTATGAGACTTCATCTCATTGGAGTATGTGAATTGAAATGTGCAGTCCTGGTCCCACTGAAATGAAGAGAAATTTTGCCACTGATCTGAATTTCTTTCTTACTTTGTTTTTAATAACATGGATTACATTCAGTGAAATTATACTTTTGCAATTTATTTCAATCATTCTGCTTATAATTTTGTTATTTTAGCAGCAAATAAAGCTATTTTTTTAGGTTGATTTTTGCGATAGATTTTAATATAGAATAGTTAAAGAGAAAGAGGAGAATAAATCTGCCCCTCAACTCACAGTTGTATTCCTCAATCCACAAAATGTCTTTTATATTCTGGTGTACATCATATATTTCTGGTCGCGTCACTAGGCTTACTTTGCAAGTATATGATTTTTTAAATGCAAGGAATAAAGCAACTGAGCCAAGATGTCCTCAGAAGACCAAGGTAGGACCAGTGTTCTCTTTCCCTAACCCACTAAGGCTCATGTTGCACGGAGGTTATGGCTTGTTTTCACCACTGCTTTCAGTAACATAAGAAAGGTGATCGAGAGACCCTTCCTCGGCCTTCTGTGGTTATTTAAATGTCCTTTATTTCATTATGGAGCTGAAAAGCCCCAAATGGCTGAATACAGAATCAAAATTCTGGCCACAGCATAGTCTCTGGAGACCCTGTTATTCCTTCCCAAATGGGTGGGGTATGTGAGGTTTACTAATTTCCTCCATGAACCTGACAATGTCAAACACACTGCAAGCAGCAGACCCCTGTTTTGAGTCTCGTTTCTCTCCCAGAAAATTGAAGGTGAAACACAGCCAAGGCCCCCCTCATTAATCTGCCAGTGTGTATTACTGGGGGGTGGGATGGCAGGTGCTGGGTTCAGGGAGAGGGCTGCTCTTGAAAGAGTGGACCCTAAAATGAGTGAGATTTGCACACTCCAAGTGTTAATCTGAAGGAAAGAGTGGGATCTGAAAATGAAGCACTTGAAGCACTGCATCCTCTGACAAGAACAGCTATTCTGGTTAGATACATGATGCATGATATATGTATGTATGATAGCATGCCTACATTTGTAGCTACTGCTAAATGACCCAAGATGGATTAGCTTCTTTGATAAAGAGAAACCTTGTCATTATACACATTTTAGCAAAATTGCAAACTGTAATGAGATTTGTTACTTCAGTTTAAACTAGTAAACCTCTCATTCTGCTTACAGATTTCCTCTGCCTCAAAGACTGAGGATAGAGCATCTTTTTTACTGTTTAAGCCAGAAGCATGAGCAAAGCATATTATGAAAGCTGGGTTCCTTCTGAAAAGATTTCCTGGAAGATTTGACCCTGATCTTTTCAGGAGTGGCTAAGGTAGGGAAAAAATTCTGATCTGACAAAGCTCAAAACATGTCTGAAGGTCAATTTATTCTTGTCCTGTTAAGAGCCTAACTGCAAATTCAGAGCTGGGATATTTTCCTCAAGTTGGTTGGACTGACAGATCCTGGAACTTGTAGATTCATATTTCATTTCTGTATGAGCAGTGACAATGAAACAAAACTGTTTTAGGTTAGCCATTAATGTCTTTGACAGCCATGAACCATGCACGTGCAAAAATAAAGTTCATTCCCCAAGTCTCCATATGTAAAACTCTGAAGTTTTGTTCCCACTAATTTTCTCATAAATGAATCTGGCAGAAGGAGAGATAGTGGAGAAGTTCCAGATTATTTTTCCATTAGCCACTAATTTAAAATATTAAAATGACAAAATATAAGCATTAGGTAACACCTGCTGATTAGTGACTGAAAAGCAAGTCCAACAAACCAATCTAAAGGTGACTAGTAAGATCTTTGCCTGTATTTTGCAAAAACTCTCAGACACCTAGTAGCATCACTGGTCTTTGACACAGATGGAAATTTGCTACTCAGAATCCTAGGGGGAAGAAACTGCACTTTATTACTAAAACTATTCAAAACAATTTATCTTTTTTGAAGGCCAAAACTGAGAGAAGCTATTTAAAGTGAATTTAATGTAACTTCCGCTGTAGAGGATGGGAAGCCAAAATGAGAAGGTTTTTTTTTTTTTAATAAATAAAAAAAAAAAAACACACCATACTACATGCCAGGAGTCAGAGAACCACCCACTCATCTGGGCAAGCCAGAGAAGTGTGCAGGAGACACAGCTGCCAGATAAAATACATTACAAACCAAAAGGGATCCAAAACATTGATGATCCCAACCATCAGCAGAAACAGGAGTACCAAGAGAATTTAAATACATCTGCAGAGAATCCAGTCCTGAATTAAAAATGAAGACTGACTACTTAGGTCAAACAATCATACAAGATCATCACTAGGAATCCAAGCAAAATAGTAGAGGCTGAATTCCAATATTCTTACTCACACCAGGTATTTCTTACTTTACGAATGATCCTGTTGATTTCAGAAGGCTATATGAGTCATAAAGTTCTATTCAGAATAAATTGATACTCTAGATTTGGGTCCCAAGTGTGGTAATTTTCCTTCAAATTCTTTGTCTAAACAAAGGTCTGCGGAGAAAACAGATGACACAAACAGGGCCACATAGTGGGTATGGGTGGACAGTAAATCACATGGTATACCTCAGCACCATCCCCACCCCTTCTTGGGGCAAGAGGTATCTTATGGTTTTCCCCTCAGGTACAGCTGTTTCAGATGCACCACACACACTGGGCAGGATGCCTCCTCTCCCACTGCCTTCTGGTGACTTAGCAGAGCTGTGTTGCTGCTGTGAAACATCACAAAAAGGAAAGAAGAAAGGAATAACCCAAACCTGGAACACAACCTCTCCCAGCTCTCACTGGCCAACAGCCTTGGATGGACAGCTTGATCCAGCACAGCTGAAGAAAACCCTGCAAGTACTTCAGCCCTGCCAGCCAGAGGGTTTTTCCAAGAACAGCCACTATCCAAAAACTTCCCAGAGCTGCGTACAAAGTCACCTAAGCTTCATAACTGCACACTAAGGTACAGAGTAGGTTTCAAGACAAGAATCTGTCTTAACTCCTGTCCTACTTGCAGCACCAGATCAGCAAGGCTGTTTCCACAATGATGAACCCCATTTGATTTACACCAACTTTTCACGTTATCAGCAAATGTGCACTAACAGAGCATTTGAACACATGTTCTGTGGGTCCTGC
This sequence comes from Anser brachyrhynchus, assembly GCF_964034855.1. Lineage (NCBI taxonomy): Eukaryota > Metazoa > Chordata > Aves > Anseriformes > Anatidae > Anser > Anser brachyrhynchus. The sequence goes on from NC_137695.1 coordinate 99,533,442, forward strand.
CTTGGAAAATCAGTTGAGCATGAATTTACAAGAAATCACCTCAATTAAGCCAATAACAGCACTCCCATGTTTGAAGCCAACTTCACTGGAAGTTCAACATAGGCACCTAGCCAAAGTGTGGTGTAAAAGGCATTGGTGCTGTTGGATGGCTGCTCATGCTCAAAGGCAGGGAAGCCAATGTTTTAATTCTTTGCTGCATGGGGGCTTAAAACTCGACTGAGTAGTGAACGTTATTTTGTCATTATCAGAGGGAGTTTTATTCATCAAGACTGAAGGGTGGTACCAGTAAGAAGTCCTCTTGAAGCTTACAAAAATGATAATCTCTCCTCTCTTAATCGGAAAAAACGTGTAATTCATTTTTGTTCAATTCACAGTTGTATAAACTACTAGTTCTCAGACCACGTTTTAACCTTCATCTGAGCTTTTTTCTCTCCAAATACTTGGACAAATATTTGTGACTGCAGAACACTCTGTACATAGAAAGTTTTCGGTTGCTGATTCCTTTCCAATGTTATCATTCCCATTGTGACTCTCAGAGGACAATGAGAGTACCCTCCCCACCCATCTCATGGGCTTCTACTCTAGCCTTAAGTGATGGCCATGTGAGCTGTGATTATTACTGAAAATCCATAAGATTCCACCCATACTTGAAGAACAGAATCAGGGCAATTCAAATGCTTTGCATTTGGGGTTTGGCATAGATATTCTTTAAGATTAACAGAATATACTTTGAACCATATTCCTGATTTTGTGTTTCTTATGCTTCAATATGGTACAGTGCTGTCTTTTCTTTTCCCTGGAAAAGTTTCATAGACATTGGAAAAGGGTTCTTAGCAATGCTGGGTTCCCAAGGTGTAGTCAGAGACCTTTCAGTCACCTTAACCTAATTTTTGCATTATGCTTGCCACTTTGACCCTCACAGAGAGCAGGAACAGATGATCAAGGTTACTTCACCTTAGAGCAAATACTGTAGTTTGTCACAAATATAAAATAAGGTGACCCCTGAGATAGTAGCGCTGCAATTCAAAGACTTTCCTGTTTGTCCTAGATAATGAGGACTAAAACGTATTAGTCTGTAGTGGAGAGAATTTTGGCCACCCTCCCTCAGGAGATACCCACAGTGAACGTCCTTTAGCAGTTCAGTAAAAAACAGCTTATCAACACATTTTTTTTCTAAGCCTGTATACACAATAGCAGAAATTGCAAAATAGAAGTGTATAATTCAGAAAAAAAAATGTTTTTCAGAGAACTTGATAAGAAGGTTTTGGTCCTGTGGCAGAAAGTTACAAAAGTTACAAAAAGAGGAAAAGACACTGCTCACCACTTAGAGCTCGCTATCTCACAGTTCATACTGAGGCTTCAGTTCAGCCCTCTCTGCACCGAGTGGGAGAAGGAAGACCCCAAACGCACACTCGTACACCACGAATTTCCACCTCTAAGTCCCAGAACGTGTGTGGCTGAGGGCAGACCCCCTGCCAGCACTCAGCTCCGCCGCAGTCCTGACTCCAGTCTGTCCTCAGCTGGCCCCCAGAGCTCGCCTGGCACCGCCAGTGGGCCATTCCTATGGTTGTCTGCCATCCTCGTTGAGTAAACCAGGCAGATACCCTTTCAATGAATGAAACATGCTCCCTTTCATTATAGCAGCTCACACACACACACAAAAAAAAAATGGGGGCGGAGAGAGTTCTAATAATTCAGGTATGATTAAAAAGAGGATATTTACTGGCTGGTAGGCCTTGGGGAGAAAAAAAACAAAACACACACACACACACACAAAAAAACAAAAAACAACAACAACACAGGAGCACAGTTTTTGTATACATCCCTAGGGAAAAGTTCAAGAAATAAGAAAATGCATATAACCATTTTTCGTGTGCATTATGCAAGCTTTAAAAAAAAATAGATAGGGCTGAGTTTCAGAGTATCAGGAAAAGTATTTGGGCTGCATTTAAGTGAGAAGGATTAGCTTGCATGATGTTGATTTATAAACAGCAACAACCAATCCCTTATATTCTCTCCTGCAGTCATCTCTCCTGCACAGTAATTCCCAATGTTCCCTTTTGAAAGCCCTTGATACTCAGTTAGCCCCGAGGTATAATGTTTGATAATATAACTACTGCTTCTGTCACTGCGTTTTGTACAAACGCATTATATGTGGCCCAGAATGGTAAAGATTTATGTATGGGTATGGAAAATAAAAATCAGCATTGATTAAAAGCCCCAGATAGACCATCCAATCCCGCCCAGAGAACATCAGTTATTTTGCATTTTGACGTGGCGATTGATAACTCATAAATGCAAGCAGGAATGACAAATGCGGATGGAAACTGGCTTTGACAAAAACGATAACAGTATCAGTCTCGAGGGGCGATGGAGGTATAAGCAGGAGCTGTTTAAAATATTTAATCATTTTATGAAGGCTGCAAGATGTTGTTTGACCCTGAAGGAGTGTGAATGTCACATGGATCAGAAATTGCCAAGTCTTTGAAGTGAAATAAAAAAAATGGTGTTATTATAGATCCTTCTTGACATCCTATCATTTTTGTATAGGATTAAAAATATGTATACAAAGCTCTAGATAAAGGACTCCAGCAAAAGATGTCTTGGTTGAAGGGGAAAAAAAAGTAAAGACATACTGTTGTGAATTTTCACTTCAAAATCCCAAAGCATCTCTTTTATATTCTTCTGGAACGGCATGAATAGAACCAGCAGCCCCCTAGTAAAAAGACTCCTTTGGTTTTTAACTACAGGGTAAATTACACTTTACTTTTGTTACCTTGGGTCCGACTTTTGGTCTTCAAAGAAAATCTTTTTTTTTTTCTCCTTGTACTTAACCAAGCTATGGGTATTGTGTGAGAACATATATAAGTATATCCATATGACCCCTAGCTGCAAGACAGCATTAAACATATTTATTTTATTATATACATGCACAAAGGTATGCAGTGTGCAAGGTGGTGGTGTTTTTTTTTTTATGGGAGAGGGAAGAACTGGCAAGTCAGTGGTGAATTGGTACACTTAATTCTTATCTACATTTGTGTTTTAAAATTTTCCAGGTCTTCCAGAAGACCTGGAATCTAACTAGTCAAGAAAAAGTACCAAAGCCACAAGTAAATTCTGAGTGAATATTCCCATATGAATGAGGATTAGTTTATGTTTCACTGTGGTATATCAGCAGATGAAATATTACACTGTATATTTTCTCTTTATCTGGTGTATTTCTTCCCTCCCTCCCTCTTCCTTACCCTCCTCTCCCCCCTGAAGTCGCTGTTTTTGTTTTATTTTATTATTTGAATTTTGTTTAGTCAGGGGCATGTGGGCATTTAGGACATTTATTTCAAGGGGGAGATTTCTGAAAAACGTAGTTCTTTTAGGGTCTGGTTTTGTCTTGTCCTTGAAATATGTTTTTTCTTTTCTCTCCAGTTTGGCCTGTTCCATATATTTCTTCAGGGCAATTAATCATTTAGACTCGACATATAATTTGTTTATTCAGTAGTTGTATATATGCAACCTTTCTTTTCTTCCCTCCCATTAAAGATTTTGCTTTCCTATCACAGAGTTTTTCATCAAACCTCTGCTTTATGCCTTTCCCCTAATATTCACTGCTAGAAGCATGCAAAGACCTTGCTTGCTTTGTACTGAGTTACCCTTGCACTGCCCAAGCCACTAGGAAACTGCACATATTCAACTTCGCCACAGACCCCACACGGCACAGTGCAGTCACAGCTCTTTGTGCATCCCGCACGAGCTGATCCTTTTATTTGCTTAGGATAGCACAGATGCTTTGTTCCTTGCCATGGAAGGGATTCTGCCTATGCTCATTTACATGTCCCATTGATTTCAGCTAAGTACATACTGTACATGGTATTGCAGCGGAGACCATTGGAAATATCACTGTTATTGCAGCAGGCTGCACTCTGCAGCAGAGCTGCACCACAGTTACCCTCCTCCTGCAGCATCCAGGGATCCTCAAACAGCAGCACAAGGGAAATGTCTGATGGTGACCTGAGTGACACATTACATCCGACTGTCACTGCTGGTCTGCCTGCTGTAGCTGCTCCATCCTGGTTATTTATTTAGGAAATTTCAGGGTCTTTTTTTTTTTTCTTTCTTTCCTCCTGATCTTATGAATTCCAAAGCCTTTCCTTCTCTATTCACAAATCAGCTCCACTCTGAAGTCTGAGTGACAAGCTGAACTTTGTGATCTCAGCATAGATCCTTACAGTGTTGTAAGGCTTCTTCACGGGATTATTTCATACTGATGGACAGTGCCAGAAAGGACGTGTGCTTTTGTTGCCATTTCACTTGCACACATTTTCCCAGTATGTCCCAGTCATTTCCAGGACTATCATTTTACTTTGCCACCTCTCCTGGAAATAAAAGGAGAAGTTCTCATTTCTGAGGACACCAAATTTATCCCACATTTGCCTCTATTTTAAAGTAAAATATTTCCTCCCTGCTTCCCCCACAAACAGCCCTGGGCAGTGGTGGCCCCGCTCCCCTCCTGGAAGATAGAGTAATTCCCAGCTTATCCCAACCACAAGCAGGTAAATTCAGCTTCACCGCAATACCTCGGAGCTCCAATGCCGGTGGAGACATATGTACTTTTAAATACAAGCACAAATGAACACAGCACACGGCCGAGCTATTTTCTATAGCCGCAGTCCCGGAGTTAGACATCTAGCTGCTTTTAATTGGAACCATAAGTCATTCAACCGTCAAAATAAATGCTGGTCAGAAAGTAGCAGCCAATTTTATAAACCGGATCCATTAAATGGACCTTGCATGCATTTAGCTATCTCTGCATCCACCACAAATGAGACATTTTTGCGCTTTCGGTATGGAAGCTAATGCTACTATTGACCTTTCCACAGCCCTCCCACCTTCTCTGCCTGCTCTCGCCCAGAGCCCCCCATTCTCCGTTTTCACACCAGAGCAGGATGGCACTTTGGGTTGCCTGCTTTCTTTGCCCACAAATGCAAATTCAGGTCAACCACAACAGTCATGAATCCATGATGAATGTGCGGTGAGTACATGCTCCTTGACAATTTTTTTTAAAGCAATTTGTCAACATTTTGCTTTGGTCATTTTCAATTTTAGCATCTAAGGAACAACAAGCTTCCCTTGAACCTACATTTTATTCCAGAACAGACCAAATCTCAAACTGAGAAGGATTAAAAGGTAAAGATATCAATAAAGAAATATCCTGTTTAACCCAGGACATTTTATTTCAAGATAAAAGATTTTTATTTCAGCAGGAAAAAAAAAAAAAGTATAAATTTAGGGTGGAGCAAACTGATTTACTTTCGTAACCTTTCTGTAAGCTGTCAGTGACCTGTACTGGCCCCTCTGCTTCCAGCTCTGCTCCCCAAACCTCCAACCCCTCTCCCCGCTGGGGATTTCCTTCATGCTACTCTTTAAACCTGCTTGTTTGCCCCTTGACCTGTTCTTCCTTCAGCTCATCCCACAGGATGCTTAGCCCGGAGACCTCTCCAGCATCGATTCAATAAACAGGGAAACAATCTACACCATTTTGGGGGACTGGAGTTTGTCACGTGTATCATTTAAAATAAATAAATAAATAAAGTTATTGTGCCAGATAATCTGCCTTCTTCTGCACTCCATGTAGACCTACTGAGGCTGCATCATGCAACTGAAATGGGCACGGTTTGGTCAGTGCATTTAATTCACCCTTGTTTCTTTGACTATCATTTGTTTATCAGGCAAAGACCAGTCTAGACCTTAATCAAAATGAAGGAAATGAAATTCCCACTAATTAGGGAGATCTCAGCACTTGCTAGATCTTTTCAAAGATGAAGAGGTTAATCATCTGCAGTCAGACAGTAAGAAATGAACCTCTTGTCTCTTCCTTCATCCTCTCTGCAGCTCCTCCATTTCAACATCCTTGTTACTAAATCTGAGACAATGTGTAATTATACAGAAGGAAATCTCTCTGGGGTATAGCTGAAGTTGCTTAAATTGTGCTGATTTACAAAGATGAAGGATTTTTATTTTTTTTTCCCCCAACTAGAAAAAAAAATTACCTTTTTTTCATAATGGCAAACAACCTCCTGCAAAGTCAACTCCTTTTCTGAAAGTCATTGCTAGTTTTATAATTTCTGAGTCATTAGATAACAGATAGAACTCCACACTTAGTGGTTTCAAATGTTTATGGTCTGCAATTCATTCTTAATGAGCTCTCTCCATGTCTTTATTCTTCTTCACACCCTCCTGCTGGGAAATGTCTTACTCTGCCTTGGCTTTTGTTAATGATTCCACAATCATTTCAGAGCCATTTCTTCTGCCTTATGTAATTCTGACACTGCATAAGAGCCTGGCTCTGCAGCCTCACAGTTGGAAATGTAACCTTTAATGTATTAATTTCTCTTGCTCAAAACAATTTAACCTCTGTCTTGGTTTTGTGATTGCTAAGTGTTCCAATTAAATGCCTCTTTCATTTTTTGTCCTGGAGGGCTTGATCTTACCAGTATTATGTTTAACATACCCTACCTAGCAAATGATGAGCACTCCAGGGTCCCCTCAAGTGTTCTTTATCAATCCATTATCTATCTCATGAGTGTCTGTCACATTTTCAAAACAACAACAACAGAAGAGATTAATTAAACTAGTTTTAAACACTAAATAACAAAACCCACTACAAGTGGAAACAAATAATTACAAACCAGGAGAAGGAGTAATCCGGGAGGAATAAATGCACTCCAACCCCTCCACACATGCACCAGCCCCCCTGATCAATAGTAACCGGTGAGTGCTATTTAAATGCTGAATCTTCCACATCGGGATGCAGCCGGGATCAGGAGTTGTACGAATGTGAGAATTAATCACAGTAACAAAAAGTCTCTGTGCGCTTGTCTTTTTTTATTTCACCACCTGGCACTTAACAAAAAACATGCCCAGCAAGTTCTGAGAGGTTTTGTACCGACATCCAGAGAGAAAACATCTTTTTGAACAGAAAGAGGGAGCAGGAGCAGGGGGGAAGGTGAAGAGACAGGAAAAATAACCTCAGGTAGGTCGCTACCCCTAGCACTGTCGTTAGCAGATGGGATCACGGCAAGTCAGCTTCTGGCTCTCCAGTGGTACAATTCGATGTTTTCTCTGCTTCTTCCTAATGGCTTTTTGCCCAAAGTCAAACGTATTTTGACCATCAGCCTTAAAAAAAGTAAAAAGTAAGGCTTAAGTTAGGCACCTTGGGCAGAGGTAATACGGCTTGTGATCACCTGCACTCTTTGTTGATGCTGGTGGGTGCATTCCCACTACTTCTCAGACAAACAAAGTCATTCTTAGCATGCCAAGTTTTACAGGTTATCCTGGTGAGTGGGAAAGGATATAAGTCATAAGGAACAACATCAAGGCTAATGCCATGCACTTGGTCATGATTCCTTTTCCACCCATCTGTCCTCAGGGGTGGTTCAACAGCAGCCCAGAGGACCACACCACAACCACAGCCTGTTCTTGCTCTTCTGGAAGCACTTTCTGGAGTCCAGTTGCAGGAGGAATAGCCTGCTTCTTGATATTAGAGCCAAAAGTATCCCTCTCTCTTTACACCTCCACTCCCACATAGGCAGCTAGTCAGGACTGAAAATAGTTATTTTCTAATTTTCACCTCTCACATACTTTAATGCAGCACTTGGGGCTGCATGCTTTTACTCTACTTACTCTGAGAGCTTGATAGACCTTTGTAAAGACCATGGGAATGGCAGGCAAGGCCTCACACTTTGTGCATGCACTCATCTCTTCATCCCTGCCTCCTGAAATCTCAAAGCCATGCTCACAACTCTGCTTTCCCAGCAAGGGAACCCGACGATCTATTTTCCGTTAGCTTCTGTTCCCAGATTTCTATTCTTTTAGTGGGATCTGTTGATGACAGGTTCATCTCTGAAGGATCAGATCTCGTTCTGCAAAACTGTACTGTTTCCAATGTCATTAAAGGAGAGCCCAGAGTATTTACCAGTGGCATGGAGTCCGTCACCATTTGTCCTGAATTCCTTCTGTTATCTGGGATGCTACCATCCAGGTGTTGCTGTGACAAGCATTGCCGCTACATCTCTGAATTTGTTGGGGTAATTATGTGCCAAAGTCAGGCTGTTTGCCTACTGCCTATGGCTCTGCCATTGCACAGCTGCTGTGCTCTCAGCCGCAGAGACACAAAGGGCACCTTTTAGTTGCCCAGGCATAGGTAGCTCCTGCAATTAGGGACACCCTAAGGTAAAGTGGGAGATATGAGACGGGACCTATGGGGGACTCAGGCAATACCAGGCCCAGCAGCTGAGGGACCAGGAAGATAGCCAAGGTGTCTCAGATGGTCTGAGATGCCTTGGTTTAGGCAACTGAGTTGTGACTAAAGTATCTGGAGCTGTTTAGAGGACTGATGAAACTTTGTGTGTGCAAGGCAGCCATTATTTGAAATGCCACAATCTGGTGGTAACAAAGGAAAGCACCGCTGTGAGCAGGCAGGATGGCATCGCTCCCTAGAAGTCAATATTTACAAGAGATTGCCAGATGGGTGTGCAGATCTTCCTCATCCCCAGACTAATCAAGAGCCAAAGGAAGCAGGTCAATGTTTCTAATGCTTAGCTCTCCCCTATTGCTTTATGTCCACATTTCCGCATAGTGAGGAGACCTTTTCAGCGGTAATGAGATCTCAGCATCCTTTTCAATTACATCGTGGCCACAGAAAGCTGTTGAATAAATGCATTTTTATTTTCAGACTCACAATTTTTACCTGTATTTATCACAACAGCTCCTGCAATCACAGCCATGAGGTTTGTTTTTCATAATTATCTCCTACCACAGCGTCTCACTTACTTGCCTCTTGCTTAAAAAGCAAAACCCTGTCTGCTCACAGACCATAGCACTTCAGGAAGAAATTGGTAATTTGTAGGCTGACATTTTACATTTATTGATGTTATCCTTTGGCAAGTGTTGTGCAATCTTTGGTAAAACTAAGATTATGCATTTTGCTCACCCTAAAAAAAACAAAAAACAAACAAACAAAAAAACACTCTACTGCCAAAAACAAGTTCAAGAGTGTTTAAGAATGTTTTGGAGATCTTCTAGGAAGAGTTAAGTCTTTTGAGCTTTGTTTCTTCAGATGACATGCCTTCAGCATTGGGCTCCTAGCTAAGGTCCATATCCATACAACCCTCAGCACAACAGGACCCTGTTCCTAACTGGAATCCCTGAACACTACTTAAAAGAAGCACTAATTCAGAATAAACTACACAGCTGGTTCCAGTAAAAGTCACACATAAAAAGTTACAGTGAAACAATTATTTGCTTGTAGTTTGGAAATCAACCCTTGTTTAAAATATATTGATTATAATAATTTAAACTCTTCATTATGATCATTTAAAACATTATCTTTTTTTCCTGTCTGTGGCATTACAAACTACAAGAAATAAATGAGGTGAACTCTTGAGGCATCCTCTAACTTTGGAGGGGTTTTATCATTCTGTGAGAATACACCAGCTATATTTCATTTCTCCTGAGGATTCTACTCTTGAGAAAATGGTTAAAAATTTTCCAACATAATTGGGCTTTCACTGGAAAATTGGGAGTTCATTTAAATAATTTATTTCACATAAAGTGTCTTTTTATGTAGAAATTTTCAACTTTACATTCTAAATGCAAGAACTTCAAACCTGAGAACTTCAATTTCCAACACAAACTAAAATCATTTAGATTAACAATTGAACATCTTTGGGGAAAAAATAATAATAATAATAATAAAATCCGTCCATTTTCAGTTTTAAAAGAAAAACAAATTATATATGGGCAAAATGCTATTTTCTAATAGTTCTAGAGCTGACCTCTCCAGTGAAGTTAATGGACCTGATCATAAAGTAGTTGTTCAGTATTCTCTTGGGAATCTCTCCAGTTTTACACATGCAAATGCCACATATCAGAATATTAAGGTTATGAACCTCCGAATATGACTTGCTGGAAACAGTAGTTGCTCAACATTTATCAGTCTGTGTAACAAACTTCTTCACACATGGCTGACTATGACCAGATGATGAATGCTCATGAAGAGTTTCTGAAGCTGTAGAATGGAACAATACTGCAAGGAACACTTTCCTGTGAAGCAGTTTTCTCACGCAGCTACACTACAGCCAAGCTACTCATTCTATATACAAGAGATACTGCACAGGCGATATTTCTGCTTTTGCTGATCCAGCAAGAAAGACAGGCAAAATAGCTCTCCCGGCTTTGCATCTGTCCAAAAGCAGCAGGGAATGTAAGGATAGGTCTCGTGTGCTTTGAGAAAGGAAGTTTCTGTTGGAGCTTGTATGCTGCAGCCAAAGTTAATTAACAGTCCAAAAGCAACTTTTTTAAGGAGGAGGGAAGGAGGGAAGGAGGGAAGGAGGGAAGGAGGGAAGGAGGGAAGGAGGGAAGGAGGGAAGGAGGGAGGGAGGGAGGGAGGGAGGGAGGGAGGGAGGGAGGGAAGGAAGGAAGGAAGGAAGGAAGGAAGGAAGGAAGGAAGGAAGGAAGGAAGGAAGGAAGGAAGGAAGGAAGGAAGGAAGGAAGGAAGGAAGGAAGGAAGGAAGGAAGGAAGGAAGGAAGGAAGGAAAACTGAATTCTATGGGTTTTATCTGAAGCTCTTTCTTAACCAGTAGACCCCACCATCTCTCTCAGTGTTGCTGTGTGACTGCATGCTGGTATTTTCTGGCATGATGTTGTGTTGAAGGATTTGTCTGGTGTGGTCCTCTGGACACATGGCTACATTTCTGTTATAAAAATGGTGTTTTTCTTGCTGAAAGTTCATTGCATTGTGTAACACATGCCATTGAGTTCAACATGTTCCCTCCTATCAGCGCTTAACAGTGAGTATTAAGATAATATCAAAAGTTACTAAGGAAAGTTTGAAATAAGTAGATGTAGTAATCTGGCAACCAAATTTCAGTCTTTTTGTGCAGTTATAGATTTAATAATTTATAAATCAGTGGCATGAACAAAGCAAGAATCAAAACAGAACTACCCATTTCAAAAGTGTAAAGACAGTTAACCTTTAAACAGATGGATAATTCCAGACAGCACTGTAAAATTAATAGAGCCTAAACTGTAGGTCTCAAAGCTGCAGAATACATCTTGGGAGACTATGTTTTTGAGATCATCATAAATCAATTTTTTTCTTATCAGTCCCTTATGCATAAATCGACTACAAGGCCTGCTAGGTTATGAATATGTATGTCATGACACGACAACTGATCCAATACTCCAGTATCAAAAGTCTTGTGATCTTATTGCTTATACCAAACCACCAGTTTCCTCACTTTACACAGAAATAGTCATAACAACTATTATGAAGGAAAAGGTAAGATGAGGAGATTTTCTGCAGGGAGCATTTTAGCAAATGAAAGCATGGAATTTCTTAAGGAATCCCATTTCCATCGTTGCATTATTTGCAGTTCTTGTCCTCATTAAATCATGTATTTTCTCAGATGCGTCAGTTTCCCTAACCAAAACCTTTCAGCTTTAGGAAGAGGCAGGAGGCAAACTGTGAACTACTAGTAACTTGACGGTCTGTTATGCCTTCGTGAATACACATGCCATACCCATACAAAACAACAAAGTTGACCACATTCCAAGATGGCATAAACACATGCCCCACAAACACAAGCTTATGCTGACCAGCAACAAAAATGACCAGAAAATACAATATTTTGTTGTGCCTTAAAAAAACACCGTTCACAATATATTTGATAACAGTATACGTTTATAAATGTGGGATGTGATCAAAAAACAAATGAGAATGAGGGCTGGGATGGAAGCAAAGCTCAAAGAGTGATGTTACATAGCTGCCAGGCTCAGATATGCCAGTCCCTCGGAGACTCTTTCATTAGCAATAGGAAAGATGCTGGCTGTGGAATAAACATGAAACTTGATCTGATGATCTCTTGCCTTGATACCACATAGACCGCTGCTAATTATGAAGCTGCCTGACAAGCAAATAGTGCTCCATATTTCTAACAACAGGCAAAATCAGCCAATTTGTCATTTTAATGCCTGATATAACTTTGAATTTTTCATAAAAGTGGCACGGAAATGAGGACCAGAGTTTCCAGTTAAAAAATAGGAGAACATATTTCTCTTGATTCCCAAAGGTCTTTGTATTTTCCCCTCATCCCACAACGCTCCTTCAAGTCTGATCTGTGCAGAAATTACTTTTGGGGCTACCCTAATTACACAGACATGGAGGTTCTCACAGTAACAGCAAGGCAGGGCAGCCCAGTGAAACCGGAGTGCTGCAACACCAGTATAAATCTGCTGTGCACAGGTAACAGCTAGAAGTAAGTCCTCATTTTCATTTACTCCCATCCTGGGTAAACAATCAGACTTCACATAAAAAAAAAAAAAAAGGAAAATTAAGGAGCTGGAACCAGGAGATTTGCCCCCACTTGAACATTAAGCATAGGGGTATTAGCCAGCAACAAATGGGATTTTATCAGTCCTCCATATTCAGTGGGGACAGTGTGATTTCAGAGACATGGTCAATGTGAACAGAAGCAACGCAATACTAGATGTGACTTGCTCACATTACACACAGAAAACTTATTTGAACAGACACATGCTGAACAGAATATACAACGCAAAGCTTCTAAGCTATATGTGACCCACTTCTGCAGATATCTACTGCCTGTGAGAGTTCAGTATCACATTAACATAAATGCCATTAAGTTTTGGCCCTGTATCATCTTTATTTTTTTTTATAGATACATAATTATTGAGAAGAGGCTGTTAACTTTTTATAGACTTTAAATATAGTCTATCAGTTCCCTCTGTCTCACTTTGCTTAAGGATTCACCCAGCAGAAAAATTGTGTGGCTGCCACATTGCTCTGCTTTACAAAATAAAATGTGCTTCTGCTTCATGGAGTGCGAAGAGAGACATCCACAGCAGCCTCCCAGGTGCACGGGCACTGGGTACACAGTGGCGGACACCGACTCACCGCATGCGAGGCATGGGCATAGCCAGCCCTTTAATTTGAGAAAGCTTGGCGCCTACTTTTTAATGTATGTTATAACCTCGGTAGTTCTGCAACACCATAAAAATAATAAAGAGCAATGTCCCATATCTAGAAACAGAAGTGATTTCTATCGGAATTTATGCATTCAGTTTAATTAATTCCTATTTTTTAACCTTTTTTAAGAAAGAAGCAGTCTCTCAGTTCAAGCAGGAGTACATACTAAATTTTTTTTTTCTTTTTGAGACAGTGAATTTGCTGTTCCATCTGACAATGGGATTGAGCGGAACTTTACATAGCATTTAAGCACATTTTTATTCCATTCTCTTATTTAGAGCTCCCAAAAGAGACACTCAGCTTAATCTTTCAAGTGGCCAAAAAGTGAAACAAGGTCTCAGCTACATAGTTTTCACAATCTGTTTTTGTTGTTGTTGTTGTTTTTGTTTTCCCACAAAATGGGGACAATGTACATTTGGTATATATTGTGCACAGAGAGGCTTACCTGAGATTTCCACCTCGATATGGCCAGAAAATCCTTCTTAGAGAAAATCAACATGTTGGATGTTTATAAAATAACTAAGTATTTTAGATGCTATTTTGAGCAAATGCTATATTTGACTTGCCACCACCTCCCCAAAACTATTATTTTTCCTGCTGGGTTTAGTAGCTGAAATACCTCAGTGTTTTCACTGAGCATTACCATGTTTACAATAAAAAGAAAGCCCTACGGGAGTCTCATTTGATTTCATTGCACTGTTTATAAATTAACAAGAAATGGAGACTGTTCTGAATGGCAGAGACAAAGAGGAGATACATACACACTGGGAATTCAGTAATGGCAAAAACAAAATGATCTCTGATGATAGAACAAATCCCCGACCGGCGACCGCTGGTTGCGCCAAGGCCTCTATATCCAATCCATAATGAGTGAGGGGTCGTGGTGTGGTCCGTAAGACCTCAGCACTGCTACAGACGATGACTGAGGTTAAATCCTGCTGATGAAATCCCAATTCATTGATTGTACTTTTTATTACTTTCTGTGGAAGGGACTGGAAGCAGTAGTGAGCTGTAGCTTCAAAGTGCTGTACTCTCATTGGGTTTGTAATGCCATATTTTAACAGTTTAATCAATGTTGCAATGGCACTACAGCAATATTGACTCTAGTGATTAGAAATACCATTGCTTAGCCAATGCACTGGCCTTAGCAAAACTAGAGGCCTGTTACGAGGGGACAGGTACAGGGCATCAGCACCAAGCCAGGTTTGCTAGTGTTTACATATTTGCTGTGGAGCTCCACTGGGCACCACCAGCAAAACAGCATTTTGTTAATCCCTGTTTTACACCCTGCCACCATCTGGGGAGAACTTCTAAGAAGGCTGCAGTCTGTCCATGGCGTCCCCAGATACCAAAAACTTTAATATTTTGCTATTTAAGACTCTGTTACAGTGGTCTTGTACTCTCAGTCTGCAGTTTTTTTCACTTGAAAAACTCTCTCACAATTTTTTGACATTTTCTTAAATGCAGTTTAAGTCCTTTCTTCAGAATATCTGCCTGAGCAACAGCTACACCTCTTCATAGAGCCACCAAAGGAGAGAAAATAGGTAAATGTGCCCTCAACTGAAGCATGTGCTGAAGTTGTTTCCTGAATTGAGGTATGAATATTGAAAACCCACAACTGTGTAAGACCTAGCTGTGTCTTTCCATCCAGGTGGAGTTTGGGCTATCACTTCTATAACTTGCCCCCAGAAACTTGGTCATGCAATTGAAATCTGAGAAAAGAGCTTCTGTGGAGACACAGCCAGCCGCTCCACCTATACGAGGTATAACAGGTACTTTGTTGCATTTTTTTTGCCTTTTTGGTTTTCACTTTCATTTGGCTTTAATCTTCGCAGAGATTCAGCAGGTTGAAGAATTAGGAGGTTAACGTAAATGTTTGGTGTGAAACAGAACTGAGAAATTTGTGGTGAATTATTTATTTGGCTAATTTAGCTTTCTTTCCTGTTAATGAATTCGTTGCTTTTTTTATAAATGCATTTGTTATTCCGCCTTGTTTAACGAACGTTTTTTTGTGAATAAGTTTCAGCTGGTGGCTTGTGCACAAGCTAGCGATGAGACCTCTCTCTCCTACTCATCGCTCCTTATTGTGACAGCTGAGGAAGCACTTACCCAAGGCTCCTGGGGCTACCGCTGTCCCCAGACAGAGTGACTGATGCTATTCCAATAGACACCTGATGGGTGATAGGACCAGGAGTCAGGGAGAGAAGATCCAGTTGTCCTTTACCATGCTTTTTTTTCACCTGCTGCTTGGCCCCATCTTGCTTTCAGACCTGGTCAGGGTAGGCTACACCTTCACAAATAAAACGATGATCTGGGGATGTATTTATGAGCTACCACTCCGCGTACTCACTCAGGCTAGGACTGGCCAGAGAAGTTTTCAAGCATTGTACCTTGGCCAGAGTGCTCTTGCTACATTTCAACAAATTAAAGAATATGAGCAGAGAGATCCAGCTGCTCAAAAGCTACAAATATAAAGTAATTTAAAAGCCTTTGACAGAGGCAGAGAGGCAAGAATTTCTGATAAAGACGCAGCTGCAAACAGCTTCAAGCCTTGAAATAACACAAGGAACGTGTATCAATTTCTGTCACTGCAAGCATCAACTGCTGAAACTTAATACCAGCCTCCCCTTCGTGGTGATGAAGAGATGACATTTCCATTGCATTGATCTTGGCAGAGGCGCAGCCCAGGTTATGTCAGAAGGAGCAGGGCACGGGGGCACGGCTGCCCAGGCCCATCTCCTTGTCCCACCATGCAGCTGGGTTCCAGGAAACTGTACCAAGGGAAATCTCCTGTGGGGCTACGCTTGCAGCTGAAGAACGGGAACCAAATTACAGTGGTAAAAGAGGCTTAACCATACTCGTAAGATCATCCATGGATCTCACCGCAGCAAGACTTTTATATTCAAATGCATCTACCTCAGGAAAAGTCACAGCAACTGAGCTCCTTTGGCCTTTACAAAAAGACAAAACACAAAATATATTTCTTAACGGGAACTAAATGCAGATGATCTTAAATGCAGGGCAGAGTAAAATTCTCATCAGGAGCACAGTGCTTGCTCTTCACAAGACACACTTGGAGGCTTCAGCTTCTCTGATTTTCATCAGTAGGAAGTGCTAGGCATGTCCTAGTAGTTAATTTTAAGGTCCAGCAGGCCATACTTTACAGCACTTTTTAATTGCATCACAGTATTTGTCACATACATATTATGAAAGCTGCTGGCACTATTATTTTTTATTTTCTTCCTACAAGTTGATGATGTGTGAATAAAAGTGCTTCAGTGTTTTTAACACTGTCCAAGTCATGAAACAGAAGACAAAAATATTTGCAGCACTTAAATTGAGGAAGGATGTGGAGCTGTTCATAAACATATGCCTTTAATTTTGTTTTTGTCATACACTCCCCTTACACTTTTCAGGGAAATTTTATTTGCAGAGTTAAACAGTGAAAAGACATGTAGTAAGATAGTCAAGGGGTGGGAGGGGTTGACACGGATTTCTCTTGTTTGGTTCCTTCTTCAAAAGGTAGGTGCATCCTTCCTGTCAGTCCTCACTGAGCTCCTGTCAAGCTGAAAGCTCAAAAGCCCTGGACAGGGTAGAGTGTAGGGACAGAAGCATATCCTATAGATAAAAATGAATCATGGTGGTTTTTTGTTCACTGAAAAGTTTTGGCTGTATCCAAAAAAGAAAATTTTTGGTTTCCTTCACAAAAAGAAAACAGTGGAAATTCTCATTTTATAGTGAAGAAAATGTTTATTTTAAGTCAAATGAAATGTTTTACTTGGCTCCAAATTAATTTTTTCAGATTTTTTTCCCATTTGCCTAGGAAACCAAAAAGTGTTGTTTCAGATCAAGCAGAAAGACTGTTTTCCTCCAATATTTCAATGCAGCCAGCCAACTGAAAAGTCAGTAATGTGCATAGCTCTAGATAAAAGTAGCCACTTTTGGCTTTGCTATGCTACAGAATGAAGAAATGGGAGAGACTTCATTTTTCCTTCATGCAGGCAGGAAATAGCAATATGATTTTCCACTCCTTTAGCTGGGTCTTCTGACTGAGATAGGCCGAGAAATAGCCTTTCACAAGCTGTGGCAGAAATAGCATCCCATAAGGCATGGGGTGGGGGGGACTGGCTGCGAGAAGAACCCATCAGACCAGCAGGTCATCTATGGGGAGGAAAAGGAGCAGCAGGGCATGGAGAGGCAACAAAAGAGGCTGGTGAAAGGAGAACAAGTGGACCACAAACCTGGAAGGAGACTGGAGGTGGGGGATGTGGGCCTGGCAGTAGTAAAGGCAAGTGTCTGAGGGTTGTCAGGGTAGGGCAAGTTCCAGTAGCAGCTACTTGACTGGTTCCAGTGCTGTATGGTGTCACACTTGTCTTGCTGGCACCTCCTGCAACCACTGCAGGAGGTTGAGCTATCAGGCAACTCACAAGCTCTGGCTCTGCGAAGATGCAAATGCACCAGGAGTCCTTATTGCCACTGCTGACCCGGATGCAGGCCTGTAGCAATGGCAGAGCTCCTGGTGCAAAAGTGGATGCTGGAGGGGCTTGAATCCATTCCCAGAGAAAGCCTGCTCCTTTCTGGAAGACATGGGATGTTCTTTCTGTCATCTGAGCAGATTTATAGGTGGCATCCACTGCTGGCCTCTTCCTCTATCCTGCACCATTTCTCATGTCATTATATCAGCTAGTCAGTGATAGCTGGTATAATGGATAGCTATCAGTAGGTCAGGGCTTCAGAAGCCCGCATGCTAGGAGGTGATTTGGGTTCCTGAAGCCAGATAGTGGAGCAGGCTACTAATGAGCACACAGGATGGCTGGAGTAAGGCTCTTGACGGCCCGTGGAGGCCCCGGCCTGCCTCATCACACAGGCAGCACATGCCGTGACAGCACCCCAGACTGCTAACCACAACACCACAGCTAAGTGCCATCTGATGACAGACGGGCACCTTTTCAGTGGACGTGTGCTTGCCTGGTGGGAAGCAAACTGCGGGCACACAGAGCCCTTTATCACCTCCTGCCAGCTACTACTCGTGGTCCTTAAACTTGCTATAATTTTGGGTGTATTGGCAACAAAATAAGGGCAGCGTATACTATCTGTTAACCTTCCAAAATCAAACTTCTTAGCTGTGGATGTGACCTGAATTAACTCAGCTCTGGGCTGGCACAGCCTCTCATGTCCTCGTGGGTGGACATGGAGCTGTCACAGCTTTTCCAAGGTGACCACTTTTTTGCAATGTCCTACGTTGTTTCCAGTCCATATAGCTCTGCGTCAATCAGGAATCAGACCCCGCTTTGCGTTATTAGTCCTGCTTCAGAAATGCCATCCAGTGTTCATAGCTATCCCTGAGTTCCTTAGAAGCTCTCTAGAAGCGTAAAGAGAAGGACCCCACTGCCTCAAAACCTGAATCAAGAAGACAGGACTGTGCTGTTTCCTCCAAATCCATGCAGGGGAGATTTTTTTAGCCAGACTTAATTTCTGAATTATGTTGTTTAACATACTGAAAATATCAAAGTCTCTCTCTAACACACCACTACAATGAATAATTAGAGTACAATATTCGCAGTAGTTTAGCAAGAGGCCAGTTGAGCTGATAAAGGCTGGGACAACTTAGGAAAATACCCAAAATAGGAACATTTATAATTTTTTTCCAGTCATGGATATAATAAGTATGTTTTCATAGGCATGGTCTGCAATTCCTGCCTCCCTATAGAACAAATGTGTTTCCCCAGTCCAATATACAGCACACGCTGAAGTGAATGGGGTGTGTGTTTGCTTTGTTTTTCTTATTAAATATAGATTTGTGGTCAATCAGGAGTTGTAAAAATATTACTGAGGTGGTTAGAGCCAATAATATTCCCCTTTGATAATTTTATAGCCCTGTGGTCAAGACATGAGTGTCTGGAGTGTGAAAGGAAGCAGGATCTGATTCTGCATGCCATTACCAACTTGCTGGTAATTAAAAAACTGAAAAGTCAACAAAAAAGTGCAGCGTGTTTGCACTGTGGCTTCTGCTGCAGCAGTCGCGGCCAGCCACACAGATTTGCAGGCTAGATCCTCACAACTGGCACTACTTTCTCTCCTCTTTCCCCCTTCATCTTGGCAACCGTCACTTTTCAAAGAATTACAAAATCACAGAATCACAGCACGGCTGAGGCTGGCAGGGCCCTCTGGAGGCCGCCTGGTCCCACCCTGTTCCAGCAGGGACACCCAGAGCCACCCAGGGCCATATCCAGGCGGCTTTTGGAGATTTCCAGGGAGGAGAACCCACAGCCTCTCTGGGCAGCCTGTGCCAGTGCTCAGTGCAAGAAGTTTTTCCTTGACCTGCAAGAAGCCATCACTGGAGATGAGTATCATTGTATGAATACAGTTTTATCACAAGCATCTGGTTTAGATGAGCAAATACATGTCAGGATGAGAGCATTCTTGGTTATGGGGAGCTTCTCCTCAGGGCTGGGGGCCACCATCAGCTTCCACTCTTACCACAGCCTCTTGCTTCCCACCACACCAGTAATACCCCAGCCCCTAGGAATCATCTTGACCCCACTGATGTTCCCCATCTGCTGTCATGGTCCATGTCCATATTAGGGCCCTGGACCTGTAACTAAAGAGCAGGTAGCAACATCCACAAGGGAAATAGCGAGGGTTGCTCCTCTCCAGCTGTCCCAGCTGGGAATAAGCAAAGGTCTGCAGGTGGGCCTTTCAGCTACCTACAAGACAGAATAAAACGGGTCTTGCCCCTTAGGAAATAGGCAAGCCAGTTATTTGAGACTGTCAGCTCCCCTCTATCCTCTGATTGCAAAACCTGAAATATTGGAGAAGGCCAGACATGACAGAGTGCTTAGCTGATGAAGCATGTTGATAGTCCAACACCCTTTCTTTCCAGAAGCTCCATGTTCATGCTCTGGGCTGTTAAAAATGGATAATTTGTCTGAAATGTGGAACTCTGAAATATCCAGAAAGAGAAATTTATCTCAAAAAATGACCTTTTTTTCCCTCACTGTAATGATTTGAAGACTTTGTGGCATGAGATGTAGCAAGGATTTGCATGAAGAGCATCTCATGAAGTCCTCAGTGGCCAGACATCAGGTGATATTATTATTTTTTGACTCCTCTTTTGTTCCTCACAAGGTAACACCAAGCAATGTAGTAGAAGTGCCGCCACCCCAACCAAATCAACCCACTGTCCTGTGCCCTGATGTAGTTTCCCTGTGCTATGGACAGACAAATAGACACCCCATCACCCTGCTCAGTTTTCTGCAGGAAGCCCTGCGGCAGCAGGGACCCATCCGCCCCAGAAACCAGCTTGGGGTGCTTTTTTTGCCCTCACCTCACTTTCTGGAGAGAGCAGATTAAATCCTGGTCATTCCCGTAAATGATTTCTTTCTGTTCAATAGAAGACAGGAGATGTGCAACCATTGCTATGTAATTTGTCTTTGCAATTATTAAGGAATACATATATAATGATACAATGCATATTGATGCCAGCATGAATGCAAAGTATTAAGAAGAAATAAAAGATTTTAGTCCTTTCTGAATACTTTCATGCAATGTCTAAAGACAACATTTCGAAATACAAAGGTACAAAGCTTTTTTTTTTTTTTGGGGGGGGGCAATAATTATTCTCCCCATCTTTTTGAAGAAAGAATATATTAAAAAAAATCACCAGCATCGCTTCCTCCCACACACTTTTTCTGTTTTTACCCCTTCAGAATTTTGGTGGAAATAAAAGAGAATCCATTTATAAAAATGAGATAAAAATTTGATTTGTCAATTGAAAAAATGTTAACACTTGCAGAAAATTATATAGGCATTTTCTATTTCACATTTTTATCAAAACTCAGGACGTTCTGAAGAAGTTGAAATGTTATTCTGAAGTATTTCAGTTTTGTCAGCTCACTATTTTTCAACAAATACATTTTCAGTCAAAAATTGTCAATCTCCCTTTCGTCTCGGATCCTTCTGTGACTCCCTCTCACCATCACTGGCATCAGGCAGCTTCTGGGCCCATGGAGAAGATCACCTGTCTGATAACATTTTTCATCTACTTGAGCCTTTACCTTTCTCCACTCCCACCTTCCCCAGTGAGGGCAAGAGAGGGAGGGTGTCCTTTTACCAGGCACCTCACTTGGGCACCTTTCTAGAGCAGGAAAGAAATTGTCCCACCTTTGTGAGGGCATTTACTGTTGGCCAAAGGTTATCTGAGACCAAGGACGGATTGCCTTCTTCAGCAATTACAGAAACATTTCCTTTTTTTGTTTTGTTTTGTTTTGTTTTGTTTTCCTGGTATTGTTATTTTTCTCTGAAGCACAAATATGGATTTATCTGGATGGGAATACGTTCCACAAATTAAATGATGTCTCATTGTGGGGGCAAGAGGGGGAGCGTGTGCAAGATTAGTTAATAGGTCTCCCATCTGTACTGTCTATGATCTGATGATAAGCATACCTAGAAATGCAGGAAACGATTCACAAAAGCAATCAGATAATGAGGAATATTATTCTCAGAAGGTCCTTCCTGTGTTTGAACAGGGGGAACAAATTAAAAGCTCAGGTTGTGTGGTAGCTTGGAAATTGTGCACATGGTGACTAAGACTCTTATCAGAGTCAGCACTGAAATAACATTTTCTGCTAAAGAGCTTGAAGAAATATGCTACAAAATTATTAATAATGCATTAAAATTTGCAAGAGCATGAAGGCAGTGATAGTTGAGCTGCATACTCCCAGAGTGTGAAGTGGAAGGGAAGAAGTGCTTGTAAGGCACAAATGAGGCAGTGGCTTCCAGTTACAATTCCTGCCAGTATTAAAAGCAGCATTGACCCTTAGACATTTGCTACTGCTGCTGGTAGCACTGTGCTGGGTGGTATCTGCAGCGAAGCATCTTTCCCCCAGCCTTTGAGCAGGGCTTTCAAACAGGGACCTGGAAAAGGTCCGTGGCTGGGCTGCAGGGCTTGCCTTCTAACCCGAGGGGAGCAGTACGGTGATCCCAACAGATGATACTCAGCAGGAATACCCCAAAAGGTGATCTTAAGCCACCATTCATGGTCAGTTCCATGGAGAAGAGAGAACAGCCACATCAAGGTGCAAGCCAGACCCCTATGTAGTGACATCCTAAGGCTAAAAATCCAGGTTTGTGAATACCCCCTTGAGAAAATGCCACCAAAGCTTGGCAGGGTGTTGAGGTTCCTGCTCAGAGTGACATGCTTATATATGGGTTGTCTGTCTCCTTCCAGCCTGGCACATTTTCCCTCTGGCATGGTTTCTGCCAAGTCTTTGTGCTCAACATGTGCAAGCTCCAGGCACATGAAAACCACCCCAAAGTCCAGCAGAGAGCTGGGCAGAGCTTTGTGCTCCAGAACTATGTGATAACATAGGTCACAGAATCACAGAATGGTTTGGGTTGGAAGGGACCGTAAAGACCACCCAGTTCCAACCCCCTGCCATGGGCAGGGACACCTCCCACCAGATCAGGTTGGCCAAGGCCCCATCCAGCCTGGCCTTGAACACCTCCAGGGATGGGGCATCCACAGCTTCTCTGGGCAGCCTGTGCCACTGCCTCACCGCCCTCAGAGTGAAGAATTTCCTTTTTATGTCTAATCTAAACCTACCTTCTTTCAGTTTAAAACCATTACTCCTTGTCCTATCCCTACACTCCCTGACAAGGAGTCTCTCCCCAGCTTTCCTGTAGGCCCCCTTTAGGTACTGGAAGGCTGCCATAAGGTCTGCCTGGAGCCTTCTCTTCTCTAGGCTGAACAACCCCAACTCCCTCAGCCTGTCTTCATAGCAGAGGTGCTCCAGCCCTTTGATCATGTTCATGGCCCTCCTCTGGACCCACTCTAACAGGTCTGTGTCTTATTTTATTAAATGTCTATCAGGACTTTTTCTCCTTTTATTTCATGGAGAGTGGGAAAATCCATCCTCTGCCTTTGGCCTATGCCTTTAAAAAGCTAGTCTTTATGCTTTATTAATGAACATGCAGATATAGTGTTGGTATCATTACTGAGCGTTATTCCATCTAGTTTGAGTTGCACTGACATTATTTGGAAAGTATGTGCTGTTCGTCAAAGGTTTCTTTTTTCAATGTCATAATATTTCCAACCATGAGATAATATTGCACTGCAGAAAAAGGACAGGTGACCTGCCAGAAGACTGAATAATGGAAAAGTGCCTTTGAATAAGACAAAAACCCGCTTTCACTTAAAAAAAAAAAAAAAAAAAAAAGGTGTGGGGGGAGAGAAACAAACAAAACAAACACACTTTCTCAGGTATGATCCAGATCTGTTGCACACAGCAAAGTTGGTCAGTATAAATCTTTATTTTGTGTTTCAGAAGGTATGCAATAGAAAACCCATTCTAACAATAAATGCTAGTCACCTGAGGTCTATGGCTTGTTTTGTAGCTCAGGAAAAAAGCCTCTGTTCACCCTTGGCCAACCGAGTTACATTTTCTGCTATTATTAATGCATTGCAAGGTTTTTTTTTCATATCAATTTGAAATTATACATCTGGGAAATCCCAGTACAACGGCAGTCAATGCTTTGTTTCTCTGTGTGGCCCTTTGCAATTACTAGAATGTGCAAATATAATTTAGCGCAGGTAAAATTCAATCAGTCACCCCAAGCACAAAGAAATCTCCATCTCCCAGAAAAAAACCCAGAGAGTGTTTCCCTGCAAATGGCACAGGGGAGCTGTAAGAGTTTCTAAAACAAATTTATTAGAATATTTAAATTCAAGTTGTAATGGGAAATTTAGCTCAATAGGTGAGGTGGCAGCACGCTGAAAGCCGAGCAGCATGGGCAGATAGCTTTCCAGGCCCCGCAGCTCGCTCAGCTCACGGCTCTGTTTTGGCTCACAGAAGGTGATTTCAAAACCCAGGCACGCAGGCTGTTTCAAAAGCAAAGCCCGTGGGTGCAGACAGGGGCTGGGGGCACCAAGGGACAAGGGGGCTGCCAAGGAGCGGGTCTGGAGGTGGATCTCCACCTAAGGAGGTCCTGCAGAGGCACCAGAGCAAATGGGAGAGTTTGCCACCACCAGACATTTCTGAAGGAGGTGGCCGAGGACCGGGTTGGGCCAGGCAGCCCCACAGCTTTGTGCCCATTCCCAGTGCCTTGGTGGGGCAGGGAAGAGGTGTGGCAAATCCAGGAGAAAAGCCACATGCACCATGCATGGCTATTCCAGAGACAGCTGCTGGCACGGCCGGGAATTGGGTTGAGGTTATAGCTCTACAATTTTTATGAAATTATGCCATAATGAGGAGGTGCGGCTTTAAGGAGAAAAAAAAAAATGTAAAAAGTAGGGGGAGGAAAAACCACAGAGTTTCAGGACAGCTGTTTCTATCCTTTTCAAGTCACTTCAGCACCATAACGTTTTGTTTTTCTCAAGCAGCAAGGGCCCCCCCTTCCACCTCCTGCTACGTTCAATGGAAACTTTGTCATCAGCTTCAAAGGGCTCAGGATCAGGCCTCCGACGTGTTAATAAGCAACAAGCATTACAGTAAGAATTGCATTTAATGTGAACTCAGGCTGCCTGCAGCGATCACACCACACAG
Source organism: Anser brachyrhynchus (assembly GCF_964034855.1). Lineage (NCBI taxonomy): Eukaryota > Metazoa > Chordata > Aves > Anseriformes > Anatidae > Anser > Anser brachyrhynchus. The sequence continues at coordinate 99,558,027 of NC_137695.1, forward strand.
CCTGTCACTGATTGCTTTGTGCTGGAAGCCTACGCCCAGGATTGATCAGTGGATGAGGCAACTGAAAGACGTTTCCCTTCTGCAGAAATTGGAGAATATCGAGGGAGGAGACGAGAGCCATCAGCAGCTGGGTGTATACTCGGGGGAGACGTCGCTCCAGTTCTGACTAGCTGAAAGCACCTTGGATGTGGTGCAGGAGCACCAGCCTTTGCACATCCCGAGCTGTCACAACTGCACTACCAACAAAAAAGACCAGCTCTGCCCTCGCACATCTACAAACCCACCGCTCCGAAAGCACCCTCCTCAACTTTAAAAAGTACCACTGAGCAAGTGCGTTGGGAAAGGAAGTAGAACAACTTTCACAGAAAGTAAAGCAATCTTCATCACTTTTCTCTCTGAGAAGCATCCAAGCTCGTCTCCTAAAAGAAGGAATCGGAGGAGAAGCACATGGCTCCAAAATATTTTCAAACATACACAAAAGGAGGTGGGGAATTGTGTCTGAAGTAAAACCTGAGACAGATTTGATTCTGTCCACAAGACTTGCCTTGCTGTTGATGCTCAGATGATATTTTTCTTTCACATTCTCAGGAGCCCACAACAAGCTGTGGTCACACAGCCGGAGCTGCTGCAGTGTGTGGCAGGACATTTGGGACCCCATCAAAGCTGGAAAGGTTCAGGCAGGGAGCAAGGGGGACTTTGGCTTTCTGCACATAGGGAAGAATGAGAAACTGCAGAGTTACACAGAAACAAGCAGCAGAGCTGAGGGATAGCCCAATTTGCTCGTTCCCTAACCTGTGATTACACCAGAACATGGTTCTTTTACCTGTGGCAGCATGTAGGGTTGTTTCTGTGATCCTGCGCCACCACTACTGAATTATTTCCCACTCATCAGTCCAGCAGGTAGCCTGGGCACTGTGGCAACTGATTTCCATCACAGAACAGTCAGGCTTTGCTGCCCCAAACTGTCTACAGTCAGTGTTTCCACAACATTTCTGATCAAAACCTGCCTACTTTCCTGCCCACACATTTTTCTGCTTTCTGGACTTCACCTCCGGTCTCAGTCTTTGCCTCCTTTTGCTCCTGGGGCAGCGTCGTGCCCTTTACTAAGAGTTCCTCCCTTCTTTCTTCTAAATCACCCGGTCACATTCTGTTTTTATATCTTGCCCTAAACCCTTCCTTTGGAGCACAACTTACAGCTGGCTGTATAAAACAGCACCCACGTTGTAACAGCTGCTTTGGAGCTGTTGTGGTGGAGCTCTCTAACCAGGCTTGTTAAAATCCCTTATGAAATTTCTGCAGGGGGTGAGGGTGGGAAATGCCATGCACATCCAGGTGCTGATGATTGAATTGTTTTCAAATTCTTTATGAGAAGCCCCAATTTGCTTGCAAATAAAAAACGTGGAAAAAGGTGGCTATGGTTACTCTGGGAGGCTCCCACGATGGTGTGACCCCTGCTTACCTTTTAGATTGCTTTAATTTGGAGTACAGCATCGCTCCTGGCACAGGCTGGGAAGTTGTGCCCCTGCTACTATGGTAAAGATCAGTGTTTCCTCTGGAAGTTGAAGCATCCTGAGGAAGAGAAAGGAAAGCAAGAGAATTTATCAGGCAGAGCCTGACACATCGTAAAGATGCAGCATTGTTATCAGGTATCATTCTAACACACTTGCTGCTCTACACCACTCAAAATTTTATGACCACAAAAACAACCCACACATACATGCCAAAGAGTGACTAGCTGAAGACAGCACTCAGCATGTTAGCTTCATCTCGCTCAAGAGACAAACAAGAGATCACAACCAAAGCTGCCTGCACCACACTGATGCGAGCAGCAGCGCGGGGCTTTGTCAGTGAGTCGATGTGGCGACCAAACCCTGCACTTCCCTTTTGTGGCTTACCGTACCCACAAAGCCTGCTACCTAAAAGCCAGTCAAACAAGACACCGAGCCATTTAGTTGCCACCTAGAGACACGTAGCAAAACCAGCCACTGCACGAACGGTGGATGCAAGCATTTTGTTCACACTTGATTCAGAATAAATAACACAGAGCCACATGGCTGTGTTCACGCCCAGGTACAGCGAAATCTATAATGCATAAAATTGATGCTAAAGGCATGAAATCTCCTGTTTTGAGCATCAGAACATAGGCATGGCCTTGAATGCTGATGCTAAGCCTGAAACACATTCCACATACCACACGGGCTGCAGCTAACATTAACAGCTTTCCACTGCAACCGTTACCTTGCTGTAATTGGGTAGACGCTGCGGTTGAGGATCTCTTCAGAGACCTACTTTTCAATTAAAGTTTAATTTTCAAGTAAAAGGGTTTATTCAGAGCAAGCCCATGTGCGCACCTCATTGTGGCACTGTTTCAGAACATGAGATTTGTGGGGTTATTATTTCCTGGATAGTGTGAGGGAAGGAAAAGCAGAAGAAATAAAGGCAGGATTAGGCTTTTTCCAAACTCTCTCCTAAGAGTTTTCCAGACTCGTTTTCTCAGGAAGAACCTTCCCATCCATAAGATCTGGATCTCTGGTGTGGTCCAGATGCAGGGTGAGATTAGCTATTCTGGCCAGCACCCGCAGCTGTGCACTCAGGGCAGCCTGATGCCCCACGAGCTGCTTTAATAAGAAGACATGCATTCTGTGTGGTTTTCTTCCTGAGCGAAGAGAAACTGGAAGGAAAGCCACTAAGCAACCAAGAGAGGTGTTAGTCAAGCAAAACAAGGACTACTTTCCCAGCAGGCCAGGCTAGCTGCAGGATGGTTTCAGGCTTCCCTGCTGCCTACTGCCTAACTCTCCTTCCACAGTACACCACCACAGGAGGGAATAACCCCAGCAGACCCACAGCAGCACACAAACCCTGCTAATTTCTATATTTCTACCATAACTCTGCCTGCCCTCTGCGCCTGCCCTTTGGTACATGCAGGAGCCCACCCATGCTTCTTCAACTCTTCCCATGGGGTTCACACAGCCACCCCAAGTCCATTCCTGCTTCCCAGTGTTAAAGAGTTAAACTGGCTGGATTTGGAGGATCTAGAAAATCAGGAGGATGAGATAACTACGTTTGCCAGAGCATTTGTTTTGAATCCAAATCATTTCCCCAAGTGTATTGATATGAATTACCAGGAGATTGTCTCAGGATTTATATGTGCAGTATTCCAAGAGGAAAAAAAAAAAGAAAAGAAAAAAAGGAAAGCCTGAGCAGGAATAGTCAGTTTTAAATTAAGATAAATTACTCCAAGTTTCTTTTTAAAATATATGCATGTCCATTGTTTACGATTGCAGAGTTCAAAATGCTGAACGTGTCTGTTGAGAGGATATACGCCTCCCTTGCATAACTCTTTGCTCCAGTTACTTGAAAGACAGCCTGATAATACTGGGAGGAAAAAAGTGTGGAAAAAAAAGGAAAAAGAGGAGGAAAGAAAGAAAGTGGGAAAGAAACAGAGGGAGGGAAAACATGCAGCATTATTGACAATTGCTAATCTTTTGGGGGCTTGAGATTTTTAGGCGTAAACTAGAAATTAAATTTTGCCAAGATGTACCAGAGTAGTCCCTCTCCATTTGCATAATCAAATAAAAGGTAAGATTCAGCAGCATGAATACCCAACCTGCCAGTAAGCTGTTTGTTTCTTAGTGAGAAATAGAGAGACAGAAAAAAAAATCTTTAGGAAGTTAGCTCTTTCTCATACAGTTCATATTATATGTGGCACAGGCAGCAGATATAGAATTTGCTACAATATATTAGTTTGATAACATTGTAGAGGGTTTCTCATCAAAATACAGAGATGGGGAATTATAGTTCCAAGGCCTAATTTAATAACAAAGTATACTGTTGTTAAAAACATTTTTTGCCTGCACTCTATAAGCAATGTGTGCATTGTATGAAGAATCTGGGAAGAAAAATTGAAGAATTATGCAGACAAATACTGGTATGTGGCCAGGGCTTAGGAAAACATGTAGCTGCCTCTCGGTGTCCTTATTGCCCATAAAAGAACATTTCACACGGTCAACAGCTCAAATTTATGTGGACCCTTAGGGGTAAATTTTCAGTACAGTGAATAGGAGCTCACACACGCAATCATGTTATTGTTAATGGGAGTTGTGTGGCTACTTCTTCCACTCACTGCTAAAAATGCGCCCTGTGCAGCAGAAGGCTAACCATCCCCAGACCCCTACCGCTCCTTCTCTTCTTCTCCATCAGCAGTCCCAGAGGAGCAATGAAGAGTGGCCCAGAAAAGCTTTGCCTTGTGTCTTCTCCTCCCAGTGTGCTAGGAACGTGACCACTGGGAGGGAACATGTACCCTGGAAAGGTCTGATGAAGAAGAAGAAGGATGCCATCCTCGGTTCTTGGCCCCTTTCCCCACCACAGCCTGTAGGTGAACATCCTCCTGCCTCTCTCTTGCCTACCATGCCACTGATGGCTCTCGTTAAGTGTTGGAGACCTCCCAATGTGCGTAACAATCTTAGTGCCCCGCTTTTCCATCAGGTGTAACCAACATCAGGAGGCTCTCACTTTCACTGTTTTTTCTGGCAACAGACTTTATTCTCGGTGCCCACTTGCAGATCTTACCCTCACAGCATTTCTGTAGTGATGCTGGTTGTGCTGCATCCAAATAACCACCCAGTGATGACTCCAGCGTGGTGAACTGAGACTGGAGAAGGAGGGTTAGGAGCTGAAATGATAGCCTGAAAATAGGTAACTGACGAGAGTTTGCCAATATCTGAGAAATTTTGCAAAAGAGGACTCATTTCCTTTAGTGTAACTAAGCCTTAGGGTGACATCCTCAAACTTTTATCGGCAAGTATGAGGGATAGAAGCTTCACTTACATGTGTTTCTTCTCTAATCACCTGGCTACAGGCACTGGGACTTTAAAAAACAGTGCCAGATATTGCAAAATTTGGGATGAAATCATGAATGTCAACAGGACCAGAAGGTTCTGTGCTCTGGCAAGCTGCTTGGCTCTCATAGCTTTTGAAATTTGGTCACAGTATGGCATGATCTTTCATAAAAGAGGTGTTGGTTACATCTAGCCAATGTCACGCTCTTACACACCAAAAAGTACAAAAAAATCACCAATGCAGGAAGTACTCCTCCCTCTCAGTACTGGCTGGACATGATGATGGACCGTGTTATGGACCACATCCATGGAGAGAAAGCATGGCTTACTGAATGCAGATCTGAGATCTTCCCATACACAGCCTTTAATCTCTGCAGAGTCATGAGATCCTACCTAGCAGCAGGAAGGTCTCACATGGAGGAAAAAGCTTGGCTGAGGATATAGTTGATATCCAGATAGCTTTTGTGTGGTCATCCTTGTAACCCATACTGCCGAGACCTCCTGCCTGATGGGGGAAGAGATTCGCAACCAAACCCCCCTATCTGCTTTTCACATCGCTGGGTAGAGACCAGATACCAATTTTATTTGCCACCATTCTATTTCTTTCATTTTAATTAGATGTGCTGGGTACTCAGAGTCTAGCTTGGGATTGGTTTCGCAGCTCGTCATATTTCTTAGACTATGATAGGACAATTGGCCGTTAATTCAAAGCAGTGCTAATAATGGTTGCTACAGCTACTGGGAGAAACAAATGGGGAGGCCATTGAAAGACCCCTCCACTTTTAACCCTCCTGATACAAATTTAGATTTAAGTCAGGCAAACAAAAACCCTGATATCTCAATTACACTTTTTATAATCATATGAGTCCCTCTGGCCTATTTTAATGGTCAGTCCCTGCACATGACGCAAAAACAGAAGAGAGAGAGTGGGGAGAAAATTACAGAGACCCACAGATGCCTTCCACACCATGCCATAGACCTTCGAAATTGAAGCAAGAGGAGGCTGAGCAGGGCCAAGGCACTGAGGACTCTGCAAGCTGCCATCCTCCTGCCGTGCTGACCTCGGTGAGGGCCAGGTGACCAGGAGCTCTCCAGATAGCAGCTCATATCACTCACAGAGGGCAGGTTGTGGTGGACAACAGCAGGGCTCTGGGGGTTTTTGCACATCTCATGGCACAAGCCCTTAATATTCTGAAATTCTGTTCTTTGAAGCAATCTCGCCCACCTTCTCCCCTCCCTCCTTTGTTTTTTTCTTCGACATGCAGCCCTGCTCCCCATGCACCGTCTGCATGGGAATTGCCTGCAGGTCCTGATGAAATAGCTGTGCCATATGGCCCCTTCATGCAATGGGAAGGTGGAAAAATCCAGAAGGGAAAAAAAAAAAAAAAAAGAAAAAAAAAAAAAGCAAGAGCAGCCCTGGAAAACTTTATGTAGTAGCTCAGCAGAACTACAGCTGTGGCCACAAACAGAGGCAACAACTGGAATATTGCGCGTGATGCATAGGGCACGGCAACAGCACACCGCCTCCCCAGAAGGCAGCTGAGCTTTATGTTCCATTTAACTGAGAAACCTCCCCGCGTACTGTAAAGCTCCATTAAAGCACACAAGCAGGTGTGGCAACCCTGGTGTTTTCAGTGGTAGATCACTCGGCTCCTCTTGTCTGCAAAGTACCCTCCGCTGGCTGCCTTTCTCCAGGTGTTTGCAGAGGAACCTAATGAGACTGATTGGGACATGCTGATCAGCTTTCATTATAAGCTGTTCTCTAGCAGTCCGATTAATCAAAATAATGGTATGTGCTGTGCATGTGTTTTATGGCTGTACCCGGTTTTGCTTTCAAAACTAAAATAAGACACCTGTTTTCCCCACCCTGTCTTGCTGAGTAGTCCCTTTAAGAGCATAACCTTGTTATCAAATATATGATATACCATCAGAGCTGGGGAGCTTCATACACACATAAATATCACTCTTCCAGTTTGTGCTTTTTATACTAGCAGAAGAATCTAATGGAAATAAATTCAGTCCATGGGTCAATTACAGGCTTATTTTCATATTTATGGACTTAATACTTCCACACACAAAAAGATTCTAATGATAGCCTAAGGCACAGAGTAATCAAAACAACAGCTATTGAAAGGAAAGGAACCAAAGAAAAGTACCACTTTGAAATTCTACCCCCATCTCCTCATATTGTTATATACAGTATGTAAAAAATGCTTTTTCACAAATGAATATGATTTTTACCTACTTACCGTCAGCCTAACATTAAGAAGAAACCAAAGGCAAAAGTTGTTACAGGAACAAAAGCCACACATTTTCCACCTCCAAATTCAAGAAATTAACGCTGCGATAGGAACAATCAACCCCCCCTTTTTCTTCTTCTTCCTCCTACTAACCTCTCATGTTGGTTAGCAAAGGAGGCAGGATTTTGTGCTTCCTTCGCAGACCAGGGATGTCCCTGTGCTCTGCGGCGACTGAAGACCACTGGAGGCATCCTTAGGGAAAGATGGCAGGTGCCAAGGGTTGCGGGCACCTTTGGAGGCTTCCCTGCAGACTCAGGAAAAGAGGGAGGGAAAGACGCGGCTTTTTGTCCATAGAGCTGTCAGGATAGGCAACAAAGAGATACGGAAAGGATAAAGGAGCTGCTGCCCTGCCATCTTCTCTCCCGGTGCTGGCCACGGGGGGCATTTGGGAGGCACTCAGCTTTCCCCTGCTGCTATCACTTGCATCAGCCATGCAGCCCCCCAGGATAATCCAGAAGTTTCCTCTTAAGCACCATGTATCTGTATTCGTTATGCCAGCTTGTTTTCATGCATATTCCCTATACCAAGCAAGGATGTGTGGGGACAGAAGGGAGCATGATGAAGCTTCTGATGGCAGCTAGAGCAAGACAGACTGCACGAGCGAGCGCCATGCACTTCATGCATTGCAACTTCCTCATGTTGTTCCTTGAGATAGTTATTTATTAACAATCATTGGACTGGAACACCTTGCATTTGATTAGATAAATTATATGTTGTTACTTGGAGCATTTTGTGAAGTCATAATAATCTCTATTGACAATGCATCTATTAGTTTGGCAGAACATTTTCTAGCCATCAGTGGGATCTTTACGGATCTGAATTCAATGCAAAAGGCCCTAAACCTCAAGCCTTGGTTCTCTAGAAATCTGACATGAGAAATAGCTAAGGAAAATGAAGTATTTTCTTCATTTGCTGATTATTTCCACAGCCCCTGAATGCCTATGAATTAACTCTGCCACACCACCTGACACAAGAAAAATAGCTATACAGGAAGCTTAATATTTGCTGTAACCTCAGTTTCCTGGAGCTGGAGCGCTCCCTTAAATAATATACAGCTCTAAAAGTGAGATAAGACTATCTCCAGTTCTGGCTTTGTTGTGTGTCCTGGGTTATTCTAAACCACTTTCTGTAAGGGACATCCATCATTACAGACTCGGCTTTACCTTCATCCCACATAGACATCTGAGAGACAGTGACTGGAAAGAATGCCAGAACTGGAGATAGTCTGATGTCATTTTAATGATTGTAAATTATTTAAAAAAGAATACCACAGCCAGAGTCCCAGTCATTTGAAAGCATTTGCTAAAATGTCTAAAAGATCTTGAGTGACATTCTCTAGTACACATATGCACTGAAAATAAGGCTAATGACTCTCATTTGAGAGGGAAGAAGTACACAGGGCAGGAGAGCAATTGTTCAAGTCTGCGCTGCAAAACTCTCAAAAAAGAAGGGAACGACTTCACTCAGGAACAATTCCATCAATTTTTCCTACATTCAAGTACCATTAATAAGATCAATGTTATTTAAAGTAATAAAACACCCAGTCTACCTAGAACCCAACTTTCACCCATTCCAATCAACATACTAACTTCAGCTGACATCACTGATATCTAACATCGGATTTGCTGGGGTCCAGGGGGCAGAGACATTCCAGAAGCTGCCAGAACTGTTTTGCTACAGCTAAAAATGAAGCAAGAAGGGAAGAATTATGAGGACAGTAACAACTGTTGTGATAGATCTGGATATGAAGCTGCCCTGGCAGCTGTGACCCTAGACTGAGCTTAGCGGTGGGCAGTGGGAGCTCCCTAACCCAGAGGGTAAGAAGGTAGAGGAGCACCACAAAGAGCACCAAGCTGACCTCTTGCCTCAGGAGCTGAAATGGCTTGGGCTGTGATCTTTTCAGCTGCCTTCTCTAAAAGGAAATTTTAAAGACAGTGCATAACTGAAAAGACACTGGCAATGTCAAGAAATGCTTTCTACACAGCATTACAAACTCCTTCACCACAGATTACGGCATGAGCCTTCTCGGCCGTACAGGCATTATCTCATCTCTTTAAAAGATGAGTAGATTCAGTCACAGAGGGGTCATGTCCAAAGTCAGATAGAGAGCTAGGAATTAGGACCCATGAAACCGCACTACAGCAATGTAAGATACAGCATCCATTGACTTCGGTGGGAAGCCCAGAGTAAAGAAAAAGATGACCTTCTATCATGTGAGGAGTTTCCCACATATGTGCTCAGGCTCCACATATGTTGGCTCCAGGTCCCCAAACCATGGCAAATGGCAGGCTTCCTGCACTGCTGCCTCGGTTGTGTTCCTCATTTCAGGCCATTGTTCCAGACAGTATCTTTTGTTTGGGCCTTGGCAGGCAGTAAGACAGAGAATGCTAATGAATGTCTTCGCTCCGAGCACAATATGACAGAGGCATCTCATTTTCATTTTCTTTCCTGCAAGTCTTGAGTTTTAAACTTGAGCTATGCGATGGAAATGAAATTCCCTTTAAAATGATGGGCTCTCCCCTTTGTACAGATAGTCAAAAGACACTAGATAAGCCACTTCTCGGGCAAACCCACACAGCCTTAAATGTTAGAGAGCAATACAGACATGCAATTTATTTTTTCAGGATGGAAACTCTTGGATTTTTATTGGTAAAAATAGAAAAATCCCCTTCTACAATTCAGACCTCAAGTACCAGCCGTACTTAGAGCTTTGATACAGGTGATTGTGTTGCTTCAAATTCGGTAGGAGAAACTGGCATCATCATAACAACACTGCTGGTTTCAGTTTGTTTCACCCAAATTTTTACCTCAAGGATCACAGGTTATTTCCTGAGTTTTGGAGAGGTTCTCAGCAGCTGCTGACAGCAGTGCCCTCAGCAACCCTGCTTATCCCCAGTCTGCAAAGTAAGAGCCTCTTTTATGTACATATACATTTCATCTGGCATTGTATAGAAGTCAGTTTATCCTGGATCAATCATAGTTGCCCGGTGTCAGCTGAATTCCTAGTTTACTAAAAAACTCTGAGGAAATGCAGCCAAGAGCTTGATGCCTAATTAAATCATCTCCCCCAAATTTCTGGCCCTCTGCTGGCTGAGATTTTCAGAAAGTGTGCAAAGAGTGTATTTGACTTTCAGCAGGCAGCGTTGAGCATCCGCAGCCACCACCGCCTCCCAGGGAGCTCCTGACTGTTTGACAGCTTTGAAAATCTTGAAATTATTAAGTTGCTATTTAAACTAAGAGCAAGGACCTAATTTTAGGTACCTGTATCTGAAACCTTTGTGCACTCATTGCCGTCATTTCAAAATTGTGCACACCAGGGTCAGAACAGGACTTCCGTGATCCTAACGTCATACATCAGCTCATACAGTCTTGACCATCTACTTTTGGTCCCTTTTCTTAGTGAAGTTTTCTGTGCCCACCCCTTCCCCGAGTCTTAAAATAAAATACACGTCTCGGCGATTTGCGTATAGGTAGTTTATGCGTATGCTCATACACATGTTTGGACATGCGCATATCTAAATCAAAGTATGTAAAAAGCTTTACTGTGTCTTAATATATACAGCATATCTTCAGTGGTAGTTTTCACAGAAAGGTGTATGTGTGTCTGTATGTGTGTGTACGAGAGAGAAAGAAAGAGCAAGAGAGACAGACGGAGAGAGAGTGCACCAGGAATTATCTATGCATAAAGAAATTAAAAGAGAATATTTTTCCAGAGCAATTGAAGCCCATCTCCTGAACAATGACGACAGCTCCTCATTTTCGACAACAATAGAGGGCACGTAGGAGTCAGCTCATTAGAATATCTGTGGCTCTTTTCTGTTCTCTCTGCATTAAGCCCCCATAATGTCAGTTGTCACTTATTAATGACAATTAACTAGTAATCAGCAGTGAGACTCTTCGAGGTGGTCCTTGCCTGACAGGTGAAGAAAGAGAACATTGCGTAGTGCCATGCAGTGACATGGAACCTTCAAAGGGAGCACGGCATTTCCATAAATTATTTCAGAAAGAAATTTTCTTTTAGACATTCTCTTTAAAGCATTAGGATCTTTAACCCTAGAAGGACTATACGGTTGCAGCTGTCCTCCCTCCCCCCCTCCCCTTATCACTAGTATTGGATAAAATTGGAAGGCAGCCTGATCTGTCATGTAACCCAATTCCCATCTGGGGCTGGAGTAGCTATCAACCCACTCTGCTGAAACTATAAATACCTTCCCTTGATACTCAACCTTAAGTGCTCACTTAAAATGATGCCCAGATATCAACAGAGAAGTTGCCAGCCAAGAGCAGCTAGGTGGATGGCCAGTAGGCACTGCGACACATCTATTAAAACATCTTTAAAAATTAAAAGGCTTGCAGGCACTCGAGTTATGTACATGGATAGCCTGTGAAACTGCAGTACCTTCTCCCCTGTTTCTGATTGCTTTTACACCCTCTTGTTATGTCTTGTCTTAATTTAGAAGGTAACTTCTGTTACTATGTGTTTTTACAGCAATCAGCATGCTCAGGGCCCTGGACCATGATTGCTATTGCAATGCAAATTTGATGTAGTTATTTCTCTTTGGAAGAGTTTTGGGGGGAGAGGGGGAGAGAGAGTGGAAACAACACAAAGACAACAGAACAATCATTACATTCCCTGCCAGCCCCCCCCCAAAGCTTTCCTCTTCCTCTCCCTGTCTTATGCAATGCCAGGTAAAGAGCACTCATCATCACACATCATTCAAAGTCTGCTCAGGCTTCCCTTCTTATCTTTCCTCACCCCAACCCTCCAGCTTTTAACAGGCAATTGTGTAAAGCCTTCACATTGAACACTTCAGCTGTCCAGTGCAAAACCTTTTTTCCTTCCTGAGACAAATTCAGGCTCATTCCACAGTTTTTGCAAGAGGTCAGAGAAGTTCCCAAACATTACTCATGTGCTCATGTCTCCCAGCACGGAGCCCCTTTCAGCTTCACCTAGCCAGGTCATCTTTTGTTTCCTAATAGGCAAAGGCTCCCAGCCTTTCCATTTTCACCCCTCTCAGTATTAGCTTTCAAAATCTTTGTTGCCTGCTCTTGCTAATAGCAATTATTCTACTATCACTTATTTGTCCCATCTTCTCCTTATTCTCACAGTCAATCTCCAGTTCTTTGTGTGTGTGTGTGTGTGTGTGCTGCTTTTCCCCTTTTGATGACTGCTGACCATTAGACTCTGTTCTCCATCATCCCTCAGTCCTATTTCTAATTTGCACTTCTCCAGATTCCCAGTTGTCAAAGCACACTTAAATATGTGAAATGTGGCACTCACCAGCCCACAAAACCCGGGTGGACAATCCCCATGCGATGTTAAGTGTAGACCTGCTGCCTTTTCTAGAGCAAAGCTATCTAACTTTTTGCTTTATTCCACTACAGAAAAGTAGTGATGAGAAACACTAGAGACAGTTAATGCTAAATCACAGAATCATTAAAGTTGGAAGAGACCTCCAAGATCACATAGCACTTTGGAGGCAGCTAAGAATACAGTTCATATAAACATCAAGACACACATGACTGGGAAAAAAAGAAAAAAAAAAGTGCTATACAGTGCACCCTTGAAACACATTTTATCATCATGCTGAACACTTGGATATGACTATATATAATTATTAATACAGTGTGCCCATTGCAAATATGCTGAGGATGTTTGACCTTGGACTGTGAAATAATATAACAATTTTGGGCAGTGTCTGAGGCTGCAGTGATTTTTGGTGACAGTATTTGCACATTAGTAAGCTTAGAGCTTGTTTACATCGAGTCTTTTACAGTTTCCTTGCCACAGCAGCCCTGGACAGTTCTTCTCATTACAGAATAAAAGTGGCTTCTTCCAGTTTGGCTTAAATTGTTTCCAAAGTAATTCAGTCTAAACTGGAAAAAAGTCAGAATGAAAATGCCTAGGGAGTGACATATACCAGTAAGACAAAACACCAATGAATCCCACATCCTACCTACAGCTGGTCTAGTTTTTCCCCTGGAACACAGGACGAGCAGACGTGATCTATGCAACTTTTTCACCTTTATGAGCGCTAAGCAAGGAGATGCCAACAACCCTGAAGCCGAAGGGCACAGTTTTCAAGAGCCACATCTTGTGTGGCAGGGCACAGCTGGTTCAGCTGGTCATCTGAAAACATAGAACTTTTTACTCCTTTATTAAGATTGATTTCGTAGCTCTCTGGATCCTCTCCCTCCCAGTCCAGCTCTAACTCCTTGCAGAAGGAGGGTGACTTGCAGGGCCGCTCTGCTGGATCTCCTCGCTGTGTTGGAGGCTGTGGGAGAGAGGGGGGAAGAGGATGTTCTTGACACTGAGCCTGTAGCAGCGCTTCCATGACAACAAATAAGACGTTACACGTTGGCACTGTGCAGCAATAAACTAAAGCAAACCAAGACTTGAAGAAGAAGGTTAGTTTTTGCAGAACACTGCTATTCAGAAATGCTCAGATTAAACTACTGTGCTCTTTTTGCATGTCCAAATACACAGTGCAAAACTGAGGAGAGAGGAGAAAGGGAGAGCAGCTGAAAATATTTTTCACTAGTGAGGTTTCACTTCCAGGGACAGTCTTCAGGATTTTACAGCAATGGTCTCCACTGGCTGTAGAATGATGGCAAACTGTGCGTGACCCAATCTGTCTGTCTGGATCTGAGGACGATGTCTATTTCCAAGACATAGTAATGTATCCTGCCATTCAAAAATACGAACACTCATGACTTCAAGTAATTCAGCTGGAGCAATATTTGACCTCAGCACTATGCAGTCTTGGGCATCCAAGCTCCTCTTGAAAGGAGTGGCAAGGGGTGAAGGAATTGTGAGCATGGCCATGTATAGTATGATAAAATTAAACTGAAGTGCCAACTGGCAGGTTAACGTGTTTTGCCAGTTGATTTAACACCCTCTACTCCACTAGTGAACTTACCTGAAAGAAACTGCTTGCACTTAGCTATTGGATCTTCCATCCCAGATTATGTTGGACTGAACTCAACTGCTTGTTTTGTGTTTAATATAAACTCTCTGGGGAGTAAGAAACCGCACCTGAGAGCATGCTCTAGTCACTTGACCTCTACTTGCTGGTCAAGAGCTTTGGGCACTATTCCTTACCATATGATTTTTAGCATGCTGCTTTCTGGATTCCACCCTTATACATGTCATCTTTTGGTTTTGAACTGTGAGTACAACCCCACCTTTGTGCTTCTCAGACAAGCTCAAATACAAACTTCAGTCTGTACGCACTAAGCAGAAGGCCAAAATCAAGTTGCCATACATGCCACGGCAGATGATTTCCACCTGCGTGACCTTGAAGATTGGCTTATATTTGCTTAACAGGTCCCATCAGCCTTTAAGGTTTCATCATGTAGGCTGTTCTGAGCAAATGAATCAGCTCTGGGCTCCTTCTACAGATGGGCTGCAGGCAACCAGACTTCAACCCTCCTTACCAGAGTGACCGTGTGGCATTTAGCTGCAGGTGTCCTGCATCTACAAAACTGGTCCGGAACCTGTCAGGCTTTTACCTCCTTCTTCATCCAACAGTGACACCACAACTCTGGACAGACGTACAGTCACTATATTAAAGAAATATGCTGTCACTATATTAAATTTCTTTAGAGCTATGTTGTACTGATCGTCAACCCATTATGCCTTGAACAATTTAGTTGGGAAAATGCTTTTTTAAGAAGAATAACTTTAACAGTTAATCCTCTCCAAAATTTTTTACATTAAGAAGTTTAACCAGAAGTAAGAAACATTAAAAAAAAATACAGACCACAGCTAATCAAAGTTAAGCTTCATATTTTTCACAAAGAAGGGGGAAAAAAAAAAAAAAAGCAACAACTACAGTAATTAGGATAAAAACTCGCTAGACTTATTTTGACCATGCTGACCCTTGATTCAGGAGGTCACTAGACAGGACTGAAGAGAGGAATGCAAAAAAAAAAGTGATCTTCACAGTAGAGTAACTGGAGCTCCTCGTTCTCAGTGGGAAGGCTTTTATAATCATCATCTATTCCAACACTGGTTGTCTGAAAATGAGTAACTCCATTAGCCATGTATCAGTGTCTGCTGTTCTGATCTCTTGGTGTTAAACTATTCTAAAAACAGTGTTGCTATACACTAGTGAAAAAATTACAGCTAATGAAGATGCTGGATAAAGAAGTACATTTCATAAAAGAACCTAACCTTAGGTAACCTGTATCATCTAAATAGACTGGTAAAATATTCTCCTTTTTCAAAACACATACAGTTTTGAGTACTGTTTTATTCCCTTAGCTACAATATCACCTTTAAGTAAAAGAACATCTTTCATCCCTAAATGTGGC
Organism: Anser brachyrhynchus; assembly: GCF_964034855.1. NCBI lineage: Eukaryota > Metazoa > Chordata > Aves > Anseriformes > Anatidae > Anser > Anser brachyrhynchus. Next base: position 99,573,481 of record NC_137695.1, read on the forward strand.
CACTATACCTACCTCTAGGATGAAGATGACTACACACAGTGATGAAGAGAAACTATACAAAGCCACATGAAACGTGACAAAAAGAAATTCAATGAGAACAGTAGGGAAAATAAAAATTTGGAAGAATCACATTATCTAAATTAGTATTTGGCTAGTAAATTGGGGTTAGCCTTCTATTCTCATACATGGACAGAAAAGGACCCCGTTTAAAATTTCAGTGAACAGATGGTAAAATCCCATTTCCTGTTACTTTCATGCTGGGAGAGTAACTCGATACTGAATCAGCCAGGAGACCAACACCTACAGAGCTGCGAGAACACTCCACATGGAAACTGGCCTCTCCTTAGAGGTCTTCTAACCAGGACCCCTGCCATATAAAGAATAATAACACACTCAAATTCTGAGATGGCTTTATAAATCATAGGCAAAAGCTGATGCACTATGCGCTGATTACTCTAATGCAAGATAATGTGCATATTTTTATGCCTTTATACTTAATTGCAATTGCATTTTAGTGGCCTCTATGATAAGGACAGATTATGTCTGGTGTCATTATTACCAGCGTAACTACCCAGAGAAAGGCGTAACAAAGTTATGTTGCAGAAGACATTAGTGAATATCCAACCAAATGCTATTAAAAAGGGGAAAAAAAAAAAACACCTTCATTTCATTCAGGACTAATGTCATCAGTACACAGATCTCTCAAATTTGCAATGGTATGCATCAATGTCAAAACAGCAATACAAAACAAAAAGTGCATAGAAGCAAAAGTCAGACCTGTGAAACAGACAAACCAAGATCTTCCCCTCTAAAAACAGATAGAAGCAAACATAAGCACCAGCAATGTATTGCTGAAAAAAATGCAGCTGCATACATCTTTGAAAAGAAACAGATACAGTGGATTTTGAATAAGTCACAAAACAGGTATACGGGTTTACAGAGAATGCTATGGCTTTCAACGCTCCTACATCTCTTTTCTTCAAGAGCAATCCTGAACGGTTGTGTGGTCTCTTCCATGTAGTAGCTTTAGTACCAACTAATAGAACAGCACAAACTTACCTTTGTTGAAATCTTTTTTGAAACAAAGAAGAAATACAAGTCAATTTTGATGTAAAGAATAACTAACTCAGATTTATCTGTGTGCATTTTTTTAATATTTTTTTTTCAGAAATACAGTACTCAAAAGCATTAAAAATCCAAAGAATGAGATCATACTGTCTTTGTGCTTCATTTTGTTAAGCTAGTAAAACACTAGGGCCCTCAAAATTTTCATCTACTTCATATTTTAGTCTTAGAAAGCGTTACATCAGCATACTCTCTAAGTAAAACTGCTGGTTTATTCTAAATGGACTTTCTTCAGACACTGGCACAGATGATGAGTGATTGTCCAATTCTGAAGCTATCAGAACTGAACGGATTTAGCAATGTCATAAACACCTCTCGAGGGAGTCACCTGGTGTTGAGAACTCACTTTACATGCCGTGTTTCAAAATGAGTTTTAATGGATTTACATTAGATTCAAACCCACTTTAGAGCTATTATTTCTCCCTTTCAACCTTTTCACCCACTACTGCAATGTAATACAGCATATTCTATAATCATATGTTTGCAGGCCTGTGGTAAAGTAAACAAAACTTCAAAGGGTTATTATTTAAAGGCTCTGTATTACAGCCATAGGCCTGACTGTTATTCTTCCTCACCACCCCTTGGGCCCAAAGTACATAATCATCCAGTAATTGAACTGAAATGTCTAAATGGCTAGATCCCCTGAAGGACATAGGTAGTTAGCAGTGAAGAAAGTAAGGGACATTACAAAAAAAAAAAAATCATGGTGCTTTTCTGCACTAGTTAGAAATACTATGTAAATGTATCTGACCTTGACCCGCTAGGCTTGTGCAGAAAACAGAAAAAAATACGTGGGAATTTCTGGGGTTCTAACTAAAATAAAGATTAAATGTGGAACTGTGCTGTATTTGGAGGCAAAGATCTTATATTTAAATTACTTTCAGAAGAATTAAGGAGAAGGAGCAGAAATATAGATACGTACACAGAAGTGTACATAACACAATATTATCACTAATACTATGTGAAAGCAAACCCCTCTAGGTCCTCATATTTAATAGCCCCTCCAAAAAGTGTAATGGATAGCATATCCCAGGCTTTCATACACTGTAACTGTCAAAGCACTCAGGAGATAGAGTACTGAAGGCTCTGACAGCTCTCTTTTACATTCTAAATGACATCTGCATTCAACAGAACAGAAATAAAGATTAAGGGAAACACCTGATATGATAGCACTCAGCTTACCTCAAAATGTAATATTTAAAAAGTACAGAGAAACATAGGTCTGTCTTCTTGTACTGTAAGTAAAAACTGGTGTCAAAGCCTCAGAGGTCTTCACTGCTGCCAGAAAGGCAAGTAGCACAGCATTCAACAGACTAGAGGGGCAGAAGCCACAGCATCGTACTATGTGACTGTTGAAATCAAAAGGTGTTTTGCCTGAGGAAGAAGGGAGGAGACGGTCTTTGAATGCACACAGAAAACGACTACAAGCACAGTCAAACAGCAGAGGAAAATTAACTTAGCAAAAGCCTTTGCACCCCTTCTTATACTTCAGTGCTGAACAGAGGGCCCGTGACCGTTTGATGGAGCCCCGCTGATTCTGTACCTTTCCGAGTGTGAATCCATGGCAAATCTCTTTTAAGAGGTTAGTAGTATTATGGCTTAGAATGAAACACGTCAGCATACAGATCATGAGAGATGATTTCGAATAGATTTTTGCTGGTTGATTATATAAACGATACCTCTTATTGCTGGAATAACACCTCAAAGGCAATATAATGACGACATGACAATGTATGTAAATCAAGAACTGCATGTGGGTTTATTTTACACTTGAGAAAACAGTGGATTTAATTGTGTGAACCAAAATGTACTGTACAATATTAATGATAAAACATCAAAATGTATAATTCATAGTGCATTGCTTGCTTTATTTTTATTTATTTATTTTTTTTGTCAGATAGTTCCTTTAAGTACATGCATCTGGAAAGATGCAGGTGCCAGTAAAATTTCTCTATTTATATCAAGCTGCAGGAACTAAATTTTATTCAAAAAGTGTGGTTTTACATTATATACACAGAAATCGAATATAAAATGACAATATAAAAAGTTAAAAGAGAAAGCATACAGCCAGAAGGTACAAAGAAAGTTGAACAGTTTAAAATGGTACGATATGTAACATGTAATTTTTAAGCTGATGCTGGCAATTTACAAGGAACAGAATCCAACATTTGCCCCATTTTTTTGTTTTCATTTACCAATGCAGCACACTATAGAAAGGTCAGCTTGTACCAAAGCTTAACATTTGTAAATAACTATAAACTGCAGTATTTTACAGGAAAAAAAAAAAAAAAAAAAAAAAGTAAAGAAAGGAGCATTTTTACACTTGTTTTAAATAACAGCTTGCATACCTTCTTTTTTTTTTTTCTTTTTTTTTTCTTTTTTTGGCCAAAAAGTGGCAATTCTCAGCATCCAGAGGGTTTGGGCATAGTGGCAACTTGGTTTATTTATTTTTTAATTATTATTTAACTTATACAGTTGTGGCTTCCTAACCCCTTGTGTACTACACAGCTCTCCTTCTTCCAAGGACTGCATGCACAATTTCTTCACAAACCAGTTCTGCATTAAAAAAAAAAAAAAAAAAAAAAAGCTCATTCATTTAAAAAAAATAAGTTCTGTTTCTGACACAGCTTTTATTTGAATGAAATGCCTTTAAGCCTTTTGTTTTGTTTTTCCTTATTTACTTATTTAGTCACTGGGAAAGGCACAAAAATGCTATTACAGTTCTCAGAGGGTTAAAACTTGACACTACCAGGTTCTGTGACCTTTATTGTCATGGCAACTTTGTAATTTTAGGATGTCTCTTTATCATTGTTCTTTGTGTCTTTCTTTACGGCTAAATTAATGTCTCTCAATAGTGTCTCCCACTATATTCTACAAAAGATAGCTTAACATCAAGGACAGATGTTGAAAATAAAGGTCAGACTTTGACTCACAAAAAAAAATAAAAACAGAAACAAAAATAACCATGCACAGATCAGACAAAGAGCATATAAATATAACTACAAAATAAGTGTAAGAAAAACCAAGGTCCAGATAGGCAGTTCAGCAACAAAAGTAAGACTGATTTCAGAGGCTCAGGTCAGGCCTAGTGCAGTACTATGAAGAAGTTTAGTGCAATGTTCCTGTGGTCACTTGCATACCTGGCTGCTTACCTGGACGCTATTGTTTTTCTAACTCAGTTACATAGATCAGATGGTCCTCTGGGGACTTGCCATGTGTTTTACTAAGGTGCAGTTTGACTGCATGCTTGCTTGCAAAAGTTCGGTTACAGAGCTTACACTGGAATGTGGAGCCTAAGTCCTCCTCAGCTATTCCAAGTGAGCCCAAAGTCTTGCTTGCGAGGACTTTTGAAACATTCTGCTGTTCTTGAATCTGATTAAGTGGCAACTTTGACAGATCCTTCAAACTAAACCCTAGGTGTGTCTCTAAGTGACTTATGTATGTAGAAGCAGTCCTGAACTGAGAGGCACAATCATTGCAAAAGAAAACAGGATGTCCTGTGTCCAAATTCTTTAAAAATTTGGTTCCACCTGTCCTCCTTAACTGATACTTCACATTGGCCAGCCAGTGGCTAATTGTGGTCATGGAAAGACCAGTAAACTTAGAGATGTGTACCCGCTCTTGTGGACCTAGGTCCGACATAATGTATTTGCCTTCTGGGGTCTCCCTCAAGCTGGAAGCAAACTGGGCTTGAAGGATCAGAAGATGTTGAGGGTTCCAGTTGGACTGTCTGCCCTTCCTCTTGTGTACTGGAGACAGTTCATCCAGAGCTTCCTCAAAACTGCTCCCGTCAGCATCCGACTTTTCCGACACAGTAGATGGAGTTGAAGACTTGGGTGTCAAACGCCCTGTGAGGTTCTTCACCATATCAGAAATATCCAACAGTGCGCTCTCCCTTAGCGGAGACGAGGCAGAGTCAGCCACACTGGAAACAAGAGGTTTGTTTTTGGACTTGGTTAAATCAATAGGTTGATCACTGTTCTCATAGTAATACCGGTCAATAGCATCAGCCTGCTTGACCGGAGTGGTTGGGTAAATGGGTTTGTCCAACATGCTGTTGCTAATTTTGTACAGCATGGCCAAAGGGTCCAGAGAGGGGCTTACCGGCTTAGAAATTTTGCCTAAGTGAGTATTCATAATGGACTGTAAAGCGCTCAGTGGATTAATGAAGGATGGCTCAGGTGAATGGTCTGTGATGATTCCTAAATTGTTACAGCCGTTTGCAACCTTTGCTTTTAGTGGCTCTGTACCATTTGGAGTATGTGCTTCTGATGGACTATCCTTTTTAACCTTCTGAACTTCTGTCTCAGAGCTTTTCTTCTGCTGCTGTTTGTTATTCGTGTCTTCCAATTTGGGGAAGTCTTTGTTTTCTTTAGCAGCAGGTGACATGGGTTTGACTGGAGAACTCTTCTCTTTCTCCAGAGGCTTTTCTTCCTTCTTCACACTGATTTTACCTGTAACTTTCTCCACCAGTTCTTCCATAGCAGATACATTGCTCTTGTGAGGCGGGGGTGTGAGATTGCCTGGGGAATGGATAAGCGCGTTGTGTTCTGAAGACAGTGATTTTACACTGCTGGCGTAAGATGGCTGCATTTGAACACTCTGCACAGCGGGCTGAAGGGGTTTGACTGTTCCTGGGAGCTGGTAAGCTGCATGAATACTGGGATACCCTCCCCAGGAAGGTGCTCCGTTCTGAGCTTTGCTGATAGCTGTTGTCACCGTGTTCTCGAGGGATTTCAGTATGTCTATTCCGCCTTTAGGACTGTCATCTAGGTCCTCCTCTCTGAGGTACTGATACAAAGTCGTTGGCTCAAATTTCTCTGTAGAGTCCTCATTCTCTTCTTTAATCTTTTTCTCTGTTTCACTGACCACCACTTTTTCCTTCTCTGGGTCTTTCTTTTCCTCCGAGTTTGTGGAGCCCACTGGGGAATCGGGCTGCTTTTTAATGTTGGAGGCTGGTAGTCTTGTGTGGGTGGTGGGTGGAAGAGGTATAGACTGTATCTTCTCCTCCACCACAGGGTCCAGTACTAGCTGTTTGCCTTTTTTGGAAGCAGAATTGGTCACCTTCAAAAAATGACCAGTGACCATCATGTGAGCAGTGAGCTGCTGCAACGTGTCATGGGAACTGCCACATTCCATGCATTTCAGTATTTGGGCTTTGCGTGCCTCAAACTGCCAAGTGTAGCTAGCACCATTTTGATAGCCATAGCGGTTGTTTGGAGTCACGTAGGGGTTGGCAGTTTTCTGATCCTTTGCAGATTCACCCAGTGAAGCTTCTGCAGCGATCCCTGTTGGCTCCGGTGAACAAGGTGAAGCTAAGTCCTGAAGTGCTCTTTTTTTGGTAGAAGGGACCAATTTAGTGATGGCTGGTACTGGCTCCTTCAGAGGCACTTTCTGGTAATGCTTTGTTTTTATCATATGGACGCTGAGGTCTTGCAAGGACTCAAACGAATGCCCACAGTACATGCACTTCAGCACTTTTTGAGCATCCTCTTTGCCTTCCATTTCCATGAGTGATCGTTTCCTCGGCTTTGACCACCGTTTGGTCTTATCAGCTTCTTTGTCTCTGTTGTCATCACGGTAATGTCCAGTTTCATTCATGTGCACTGTTAGCTCCACCAGTGTGTCATAGGCTGCACTGCAGTCTTTACATCGGAACTTACTAGCACCGGTGAACACAGACCCATAAAGTTTATTGTTTTGCCGGTAAAGCTGTACTGTGCTGAAAAGACTAGGCTCTGGGAGAAGTCCATATGACGAGGTCTGCTGCAAAGTTTTAGCTAATGCAGCTTGGTGCCAGTCATAACCTGAGCCACCACTGTTACTGTTATTATTACTGTTGCTAGTACTACTGGTAGTCGTACTGGTATTAGTGTTGGTACTGGTAGTGCTAGTACTCTGGGAATTGGCGTTGGTGTCAGTACTGGTGGTGTTTTCATTCTGGCTGATTCCATTGTTGCTGGTGGTTTGATTGGATTTCTTTAAGTCCAAAGCTAAACTGGACCAGCAAGTCTCTGAAAGCAAATTTGCATACACAGCTTTTATTTGTGCCAAGCTGTCCTGTGGATAGGAAACATTGTCTGTGCACTGAGGATCCTCCTTCTCTTCTTTAGAGGAAGTGCTTTTGAAATGGGCCAGCTGATCGCTGTTTTCACTAAACGGCGAACCATAGCCTGCATCCTGATTAGTTGCAGTGCTGACTGGGGAGTTCTGGTAGCTTTGAGCCTCTTTGATCTCCGCTTCTTCATTGCACAAATACTCATTCTCCTGGATGTCCAGAGACAGCCCATCATCTTCCACGCTGTCTTCATCTATTTCTGCTGCTTTCAATTCCTCCTCAGGAACATATGCTAAAATACAGGAGGAGGAAAAAGAAAGGGGAAAAAAAAAGAAAAACAAGACAAAGTTATTGAACATGCACATTTTACATCATTGTTGTCTTGTGTACTAAAAGCAGTAACCATAAAGACAAATTTTGAAGATACATCCAGAAACCAAACTCACCATCACTTACACACTCCGCCTATAAATCCACATACTCTGTCCTGCTTACAGTTTGATATCAGTACTATCTAAGAATAAACTTCGACGTTGGCAGTAAAGTATGTGCCAGGACCACAGTAGATACCGTAATATTGAAACCAAAATCAAACAAAGAACCTACTAAACCAGTTTTAATCAACTTAAAAAATGCCTGGCCCCGAGCTGTATTTACTGCAGTATGTATGTAAAACATGGTGCAGCCGACCTCTACCCCACGGACCTAGGATCTCAGAACCACTGGCTTGACCAACTCCATCTCATCGAGGCTGTCTTTTTTGGCAAACCAGCTTCAGCTACAGCCTCAAGGGTGATTTCTGTGTCACTGACAGCTGATTCTATTGGAGCTATGCTGGGCAAGTGTGTCAGATCAGTTGTTCCAGAGCCTCCTGGTGACTGGCTGTACTTGGTCCATTTGAGAGCTGAAGAGCTTTCAGTTCTAACAAGGTGAAAAGGGAAGCAAGACCATGACTGTTTTCCTAAATGGCCAGGATATACTTTGACTCCTGGTATGATCTGATGTGGGTGCTGCATTTACCATTTTGAAAATAGCAATCAGCAACTAAAAGTAAATGTAAGAGGTGAATTTTTAAAAGAAACAAAGAAAAAAAAAAAAAAGACCACCGTGAAACCTCCCTCCCAGCTTGATTATTGGCTTACAGCAAATATCAAACTTTGCTATTGTATTGCCACCTGGTGAAACTATATAATCTTACCAAACTATGTGTTTATCTATATCAAACTATTTTTTAAACTAGCAAATGTGATATTCATGAGCAGATGGCCATTACATCAAAACACATTTACTCCAAGGGCCCAATTCACAGAAGTGGCTTACATGTACCTAAGTGATAAATGTACACTTTCATTGCAAAGCAGAAAACATACTTGTACACATTTCCCTCCAGTTTTGTAAAAGAAGCTTAAAAAAATCACCATGATAATGCAATGCAGATCATTTATAAGCACGTCAAGGTAGAAAAAACATGGACTGTAAACAGTTTTCAGAGACTGAAGCAAAAAAATGCCTCTTTGTAGGTGAACTGTGCAGAAAGTGATGCTGAAATGTGGGCTACGTCCTGCCATCGTATAATACTGAAAGAAAGCCAGGAGGAAAAAAAAAAAGTGCTTCTGCTCCTATGCAATATGAAGAAAATATATATTTTCACGTTTACAAAGCTGATGTCTTGATGAGTTGGGAGGGGGGGAGCATAAGTACCAGTTAAACTTCTTTTTGTACACAGTTGCTAATTTATTCTGAAACTTCTTTTCCGAAAGATAAACAGTCTTCTCTCATTGTAATATGAACACTTTTTGAAGAGTCTTTAAATGTTTTTTAGAAAGGTAACAGTATTATGGCCAGTATTGCATTCTGTATTCACCTTTGCAATTGCAATTTATGCTGCCCCTAACTACTTCAGTAAGACCTCTTAAGATAAGATAGAAAAGTAGCCCACCAAGTATTGGGAGTATTGGGGTAGTGTTGAACCTTAAGATGATCACTACACCCTTCATTTGTCCTTTAAGAATCAATTTTTTTAGGAAACAATTTTATTTTTTTGTTTAAAAAATGTTAAGCAGGGCAAAATTTTTTACAGATTGCCTCAGCCTCAGGTGTTTTCTGATATATTTAAGAGAACTAGTGAATACCAAGCACAACAAAAGTCACTAGAGAAATCACCCTGGAGCCAAAGGCTAGGAAGATGTCAGAAAAGCAAGAGAAAACCAAAACCAAAAAAAATTTTTAAATGCACTTAGTGCATAAAATAAGTAATAAAATACAGAAATAGTAAAAGAACTAAGAAATCAGTCAGATTCACAGTGTTGCAATAATGTTGCTGTTCAAACGCTTTGCATGTATTTGGGCACTACACTACCTCTGCAGCTCTAAATTCCAGGTATGCAAGTAGAATCTGTTCCCACAGCTACAGCATAAGACCTCTTAGCTCTCCCGTTAAACGCATCTGTTTTCAGCCATTTCTAACAGCGAAAGAAAAGAAAAGACATTTTTAAGTTTCAGTAAGGTAAATAACAGTTATAGAATGTGGTTTCTGATTCTGAAATGACTTCAAAATAAAATTTAAAAATTTTTAAAGGCCCAAATGCATAAAAATGGACAGTTACCATCTGGCATTTTTCTTTAATAAAAATAAAAATCTTAGTAATGATCCACAGACAGTCACCAATTAGAAACTGCAAGCTGATGGAGCCCATATTCCTAGCTTTTATGAAGAGCTATCTTCTTACTAACCTCAATGGAACTATGCCAATTTTCTCTAATTTTCATATCCTGATATTTTTAATAAACACATGTAAGATGCTGTTGTAAGATGCTGAACGTTGCTATAGTTGATACAGTATTTTATACAAATCCATATGAATTATCTGCTAGCATCTCTTTACTTAATTCTAAATTGCATAAATATGTATTTTTACAATTGCTACACATAACCATCTAAATATCTGCTTGAGGAGAAACCCCAGTTAAGCCACCGGCATATCTTTTATTTTCCTTTATTTATTTATGATGGTGTGTTTTCTCTATTCTCATACTTTTGCACTTGGTGAAAAGGTTTCTTTACCATAAAAATAAAAGGAGTTAAACCACACAAGAAACGTTAAAACTACATGAAAGGTCGGTGTTAAACTGTCAAAGCAAAGAAACAGAGTGTTAGGGTGAAATATCCATCTTTCACTTACTTTCCTAGTCCTAGATTCTGCTGAGATTATTACATGATTTGAGTTCTCTCCCCTACCAATATATGCTGCATAAGAGTTAAGAACACACAATTGGCTAGGACTCCGATTTTCTGCGATTTCAGAATTTAAGCCAGATTCTGAAAGAAAAATGACTTTATATGATGTACACACCCACATGTCTGAAATAACACAAAGCAATAATGCTTCTTAACCAAAAAGAGAGTAATTTATCTGAAATGTTTAATTTGTATCACTGCAATCAAAAAGATTTTATTTAACTCCTTTAGTTACCACAGGATACACACAATACCTATTCATTCATGACTTAATGTTTATAAGATGAATAGCAGTACACTCAACATATGGTATTTTGCAAGGTCAGTGCAATTCTCTAACTGAAAAGGTTTCTGTTAGAGATAATTCAGAAGCATGCAAAATGAAGAATGTTAATTTGTAAAAACATGTATGTTCTTCTAAAATTCTCACAGAAATTTTACAAATAAATAAGCTTCAGAATTTTAAGCCTTAAATACATTCCTGTCATAACTACTTGAGGAGACGACAAATATTGCTCTACATCAAATGGAAGAGTGGGATGTTCAGGTTCTCCCACTAAACTATAATATGTAGATCAACAGACAGACAGACTTCAGACAGTGTGTCTTCCAGTGACCGAGAAACTCTAAGCAATCTTCTTCAGATATTCCTTCATCTACAGAGACTCTGCTGGTTCACACGTGTCCTGAAACCACACAGAAATACCAACAGCAGATACTAACAGTGATCCCCCTCAACAAATACTATATCCAAAGCAGAAAAAATTACAGAACATAATGTCAGCTTTTCTTCTCCTTCTCATTTCTGCATTCACCAACTCAGGCAAATGCATACTGGAAAAAGAAGGAAAAGCTTCAAATTTCAGACAACTAAAAATTAGGGGGAATAGTATTTCTTTTCTTCTTAATAAACCTTGCTAATATTTCTTTTCCTACGAAATGTGCCTTCTGGATGTCAGTGTTTCCCCATAGATATACTGTCATCTTTGAACAGTGTTAAAAGCTGTGCATTCTAATCTAAGTGGACATGAGATGCTATATATTGTACATGTGAGTAGCACTGCACATTGTGTTTGCTTCAGTGAGAATATTTGCACAATAAATATACAGCCATTGTTTGAAAAAGCAGACACAGATCCGAAGTGTAAGGATGTGGTTAAAAGCATAAATATTCTCACGTAAAATCTTTCCATAACCTCGGACTGGTGCTTTTGAAGGAATCTGTCTCCACAGAGGTATTCTTTTCCGTTCAAAAAGGGATTCAGGACTGAATGCATTATTTTGAGAAGGGCGAAAAGTAATGATTGCATTTGTTTTAAACAGACTACAAAATTAAATGCAGCAAACTCTTCAAGGCCCGATTTTAAATAATCCAAACAAATAATTTTATTCAGAAGAAGCACCTAAGTATCGAAGGTTACGATTCAGTAAAGCAATTGAATACTGAGATCAGTTTCACTGCAATATATATTTCACGGTTTCAACAAACAGGGGCAGGTTTCAGCCTAAAATTCTTTGCTAAACCAGGGCCTACCCTGGAACTAAACAATAGTGGCACGGTGTGAATGTTCACCATTCTTCTTTCTGCAACAGATGTATTTCCGCAGCTCCCAGTATATACCCAGCCAACAGGAGACAGCAGCTGCAGAAGTTTTTGCAGCCCACATTGTCACCTTGCACAAACTGCACCCCAGGCTGGGGGTGACTTCCACTAAACACAAGAACACATTTTGAGAAATGGGATAAAATGTAAAGATAGAAAAGACACCTCTCCCTCACCACAGAAAAATGAGAGGGGAGGAAAGAAAAAAAAAAAAAAAAAAAAAACCAGAAACATTTCCAGATATGTTTCCAGAATACACAGTTATGAGAGTTTTACAAAAGAATCCAAAATCT
>NC_137695.1:99590797-99620797 GCF_964034855.1 Anser brachyrhynchus
GCGATCCCTCATCTTGTCAGTGCTCTGCCCGAGAACGACCGCACACCTCCGGCACGGACTCCGCGAGATCACGTGCGTGTGGAGAGCCACTCACCGCTCTGGGTGAACAACCCATAAAACTGGTGCGCCAGAATTACGTACTTCCAAGTTAGAAACGCTAATAGACCTTATGTTTTATTTTTAAAGAGCACAGTCACAGCGGGGAGAACAACGCATACAAAAATTTAAAGCCAGAGCAACCACACACCACCTGGATTCACGGCACTTTGCTACAGAAGCAGCAACTGGATTTCCAGCAGCTGAGGCCCCAGAGCATGCACTAGGTGGAGAGGGGCACAAGTGAGCCTCGCCGCATGCAGAGGGTAGGGGAAGGTAGCGGGAGGAGGCTGCAGCGGGGCCGGGGCACACAGAGGCACAGGGAGGCTCGGCCCTCCTGAAGTCATAAAGGCCGCGCGGAGCAGTGAAGCCCGGCGCGTGTCCGGCCCCAGAGTGCTTGGGCCCGCTGGTGCTCGTGACATTTAAGCTCGTGCCTAAATGCCCCACAAAATGTAAACTCAAGTGGAGAGCTCTTATTTAGGGTTAAAAACATGGCTTAAGTTCTTTAATGGACAGAGCTGCGCTTAGGGGTTTTCTGCAGGACTGAGACCTTAAAGTTAAATTCTGCCATCGTTTACACCCAGCAATGAAAGTCAAATTCTGCCCTCTATTATAAGCAGACAACCCCTTTAGATTGTATTTGAAATCAATGGGATTGCCTGGGTGTAAAATGAGAGCAGTCCCTTAGTGCCAGAGAAAGCCAAGCAACAAAGCAATTTTACAATGTTAAATTCAGCAAATAAATTCTGTATTATTGTTTTTGCTACTGTTACATTATTATTTAGCTTTGCTATGAAATTATATAGATAGAAAACCAGAAAATAATATTTTAGAGACGATTGTCTTGAGCTCCAAAATTTATTTAAGACTAATTTCTAGGCATGCATGGCAATCGCATTTTATCTTCAAAATCATTCAAGGTGCATTAGCCTGCTAAGATAACATTCAGGAGCATTCTCAAAAATTAGCAATTTTAAATAAAAGCGTGTCATTAGGGTCAGAGGCTAGAAGATTTCCAGCGCTGGTTGAACGAAGCACGCCAATTCGTCCTCCTGTCCTTGTCCAGACAACACGTCCACTTACATCAACGTGGCTGCTGCCAGGATAAGGATTCTATGACTCCTTTACGGGGCCACAGACCACCACTGCTGCCCACCACGGGTCACCTGCCTCGGGTTACCTGTGCAAGCCCATGTGAGTGGCCCTGCCTCGGGAATCTGGTGTCTAGTGACCTGTGGTGGTGACGGAGAGCAAGCTTAGGTGGATCCTTCTCCCACTTCACTTTTCTAGCGTTGCCTACTGAGCCCTTAAATAACATGATGGGATTCCTTCTGCTTGTCACATAGTTTCACTTTCAGAGAATATATTAATCACAACAAAGCTTTTTTATTATTATTATTACAATTAGCCAGACTTCTATCTATTTCTACGGAAAAAAGAGAAGTTCTTCTGTTTGTACAAAGTCACGTTAAAACAGGAGAACTATGGGGAAGCCTTTCAAACAGAGTGCTGTCTACAGGATTTCCAGCTCCACAAGGGTAAGAGAAAGATAAGCCAGTTGGTTTCAATACCTAACTTTATGAGGAAAAGGTGAGGATATGCCACTTGGACAACATGTTTGTGGTTTCTCCTGCCGTTTCCTCATTTACTGGATATATATCATAGGCACTGTGGTTTACCCTCAATGTAACCCCTTCTGTGATGAAAGAAACATCAATCACTCACTACGGTGGGTTTTAGCAATGTAAGTTCATGACACCATAAAATTTGGGAAGTATGGGGACACTGTGCACTGATAAAATGCCAGTGTCACTTGCTCAAATTAAGAAACACTTTCAGATCTGGTTTAAACTCAAATTAAGAAAGCCATTTTTTAAAGAGATTATTTTTCAAATCAGAATTATTCCCAGCACTATCACCTCACATGATCAACCAGAAGACAGCCCCATTGTAGCAAAATCCGGAAAACATACTTGTGTTGCTTCTTTCATTAAAAATAACTCTTTTAAAAAACACCAAAAACAAACCAAGAAAGGAACAAACAACAACAAAATCCATACCCAACAAATATATAAATCCAAAAGGCATTTTAACTTTATTATACTAGGAACATGGACAAATGACAATGAAAAACGTAATTAAAATAATTATAATAGATTATATTCAGACTTTCACATTACCCCAAATTCTAAGTTAATAGATAAAATCCAGACCTTGAAAAGGCTTAAACTTTTAGTATGTTTGTCTAACACGGAATAAATATATCTTCTTCTTGTTACAAGCTATGACACTTCAGAGGTGAGGAAAAAAAAAAAAAAAGGCCAAAAGCTAACCCCCCCAAAATCCCACTCTTTAACAATTCTTTGAAATGTGACCTCCTACGTCATTTAATTTTTGAAAACCCTAAGGTCATGTAACACACTTTCTCTGTCATTTGTAAGTACATTAACTCAGTGGCCATACGACAGTGAAATTATGATAATGGGCTGCTAAAATGGGTCATGCAGACACTCCGTTTCATGTTAGCTTCAAACAACAGTGAGAATATAGTCCAAATCAAATATGACAGTACAAAAGCACATGGTTTACTTTTCTCAAGGCTTTGCCAGTAACTGGGAAGAAGGCTGCAACCACGAAACACAAATGTATTAGCTGAGCTTCCCACCTATGAACTGTCCTTCTGTCTCTACCCATGATGCACTAAAAGAAAACCACCTCCACAAAGAAGCAAACTTTTTAATAAAAGACTGCATTATTGCTTGCAAGGTATTCATCTGCATAATACAAAGGTTATCGCTTGACTAAGCCCACATTCTTAAAATGAAAACAGTTTCATATAGTAAGACCAAGAACAACACAAATCCTCACACAAAAATAATATTTTTTTCTTTTTAAAGTATACAGTCATTAGTACGCACTCCTCCGTTTCTACATTTATGATCCAATGGCTACTATTGCCTGAAGCCTCAGTAATGGAAGTTCATCAGCATACCTAAGTATCCTTCGAAGAGACGAGAATCAAAACATATCTAATTTGATATACGTGCAGAAGCCAGCAAGCCATAGCATTAAAAAATATTATTATTACTGTAGAGTTGAATGACAAAATGATCCTGAAGTGCACGCATCAGGGACAGTTTGTTTATGTTCCTGCTCGTATGAATCTACGGGATCAGGAAAACTGTTGCAAAATTCACATAAGCATGGCAAATCAGGGTTTGTTTGTCCTTTCTTTTTTCATACAGAGCATTGCAGTTGGGAGGAAAAGAATTGCAGTGTTGAGACTCTTAAAGATGATCTCCCGACAAAGCAGGCAAGCCACACAGGATCGAATTCTGTGCACCAGTTAAAAAGATACAACTGCGTTTAACCCATTGATTTTTTTACGTTATTAATACTTATTAACTACCTGTAATAAAGGCACAATTTTCTATAAAAAGCCCTTTTCTCTTTCTTTGTCTTTTCTGCACAATTTGAAAACTGTCACTCTAATAGTTCCTAAGAGAACTCAAAGCCGTAAGGTTGACGAACACAAAAGCATAGAAACACCATCGCATGCAAAAGTTAGCTGAATAGCACAGATAATTGCTTAGATAATTATTTTGATAGAAGCCCTGCTGAAAGCTCCTATATTTTATCATACATGTTAAGTGTACCTGACCCATCTCCTACATGTGTACACCTATATGACGTGCAAGTTGTTAATTAGTGACTTTTTGCTTTTTCTTTTTGTCTAACGTGATAAATAGCGTGTGCGGTTAGCCAGAAGGAGAGTGGGCAACCCAGATCTGCAGGCCCGTGTCTGTGTTTAAGCAAACCACGTCTGTCAGACCGGGGGAGAAGCCCAGTTACATAATTCACGTAAGGGGTGTCCATTACGCGCAGAGTAATGCCGCACGCTGCGAGCAGACGAGCGAGCAGCAGACAGAGAAGTTGCTCGTGAGGAAGATCGCATTGCCCGGCGCCTGCCCGTGAGCTTCCTGAGCCTTATGCAGCCTGACTGACAATGAGATTTAATGTAGCCTAACTATAGTAGCCTTGAGCACAGATGCAATTATAACAGGAAGGCATCGGGAGTTTTAGTGTATTAGACTGCATCGGTCTGTTGCGGGCATCAGTGGCGTGATCAGCAAACGCTCGCTCTCCCAGGCTCGTCCCCCCACCACCTGAAAATTCAGAACATAAGAACCTTCCACTAGTAAGAACTTGAGTAAAGGTCATTTTGTTTTCCTCAATACGATAAAAAATGGCATAGCTAGATTTGACATGCATATGCAAATCAGCACAGAGGGAAATAATAATAATAATAAAAAAAAAACAACTGATTTTCCTTCACACTGGATTACTGTATCTGTATGAAATGTTGATACTAACACCTTGAGTATGAAAAAAAAAACAAACCCACACCATCTCTGTGGTTTAATTGGCAGGATAGACTTAACAGATGTAGCAGAGCCGGACAAGGTTATTGTCTCATGGCAGATGCTAACAAAAATGTACAATGATACACTGCTCAGGAAAATATAAATTCAATTTTTCTGATTGTGTATGTATTTTAATAGATACTTCCATAATTTACATGAACAAGATGGGGAGGAATTTTGCAATAGCCTAGAATAATATATCAATTACAGATAACAGGTTAATAATATCAGTATATATAATGCAAAACAAATGGAAATATTTATATGGGGTAGACAAAGATCACCATCGTTGTTTAATTTGTATACATTTGAGGTGTCATAATATGCAATATGTCACTTAGTGCTTTGATGTGCAATCTTTCTTAGCCTTAATTAATGCTTTCATTTCAAACAGATTTTGAGTATATGAATCTCCTGAATAAATAAATTCTGCCCCCCCCCCCCCAAAAAAAATATCACACCAGTTTATTTCACTACGAAGATAACCAACCCAAATGTTAACTAAATGTCTGTTTACGCGAAGTTTTGAAGGAGAACTTTTGGCAATAGTAAACAGAGACTGTTATTTTGACCGTACTTTTCATAAAACACATGTTCACTCAGAACTACAAAAGGCACAAAGACTGACTAAATACATGAAAAGAAAAATCTCAAGCCCACCTATTTATCACAAAAGGAATCAGGAACTCATGCATTACCTTCTACCTACAATTCTAAACTTTATTCTTTAAGCCTTGTGATCAGTCCAGATAGAGATTTCATGTACTAAAGTAACACAGAAATCTACGCTAATCTAGCAGTAACATCTTTAATTTGTCATTTTCATGGCAGATGTTTCCAGATAGTCTACAGGTCCAGAAATTTTATGTTGCCAGCACAAAAGCAACTGAAGTACCTGACCACTTAAGCCCTCATATTTTAAAATTCATGACAGAAGCAAAGTAAATTTTACTAAAGACTATTATATAATCAATAATTTGTTCAAAACGTTTTTCTCATGGAAAGTTATGATGTTATTTCAAGCAACTGCTTATTACTATGTTATAAAGCATATTCCTCTCCAATATTCTGTTCAGGATCATGAAACCTTGGCAGCGTTATACATTTCCTCTTGATATACAGCAAGAAGTAACAGAGTTTGGGACAGTAATAAAAAGGATTCATCACTTTAAAATAGTTTAACATCCATTGTGTGCATTAAATGTTGGGAAAATGTTTGCAGGAACTACTGCAAAAGAGCCACAAATCTATTTCTTTTCCCTTGTCTGATTGATACAATCAGGAATCCATTTAAATGGTCCTTTAGTGAGCTGTCATCAAACTGTAGCCCATTTACAGAAGGTTAGCTAATTAATGAACTCTTGATTGAAGATTAATTTGGCAACGCTTTTTAATTTTCACCTTAAAACCATGACAAACAATGATGTATTTTAATTAGAGCTTCAGCTATAGCTTGGTGCATTATATACATCTTTGATATTGTAAACAGATCACATCTATTCATTGGTAAATAGATAATAATGTTTAATTATCTGGAAATTAACAAAAGACTAATAATATACCCTTATTTTACACACGTAGAAACAACGTATGCCCATGAAACTAGATGCTTTACCAAAGAACATAGATTCGACCAGTGCACTTCCAAAATCCCTCTGTAACACCTTGCTTTAATAAAAACTACTAAGTGCTAATTAAAAAGAAAGATATGAGTGGGTGTATTCTATAGACATACCTACAGATGTAGCAATCCAACTACCCAGTATAAACCTGCTTCTTATACCATGAAAATAACACTGTCTTCATGTAAACTGTGATATTTCTGCACAATGATCGGTGATTTATTTGTGAAATTGCTAGAATGGTGAAGCCACACAGAGGTCTCAAAGCTCTCGGCCAAGGTAAATAAAGTGTCATAATATATTTAGCAAACAATAATGGAAAAAAATAGAGAAAAACGTCAACAGAAGATGCCAGGAAACAAATAGTGAATAAGGAGAATAAAATTCCTAGCATTTCTTCTCCCAAATAAAGTTACTGTTCACACTGCTACAGCCTAAATAATAGCAGCAAATTTAACTGCCTTTTCAGAAAATCTTCAATCATGTTATTTTTCAATTTATCATCTTAATTTTTGCTACTGTCTTCTATTTACAACTTTTTGTTCTGTTTTTCAAAAGGCATGCCCTTTCATAGCTTTTATTTTATGTGCCATGACCCCCAACTCTGTTATTCTAACCACAAAAAGGCTGCAATGAAACACCATCGTTAAGTGAAAGCAGCAGTTAAGTTCCTGCATATTGTCTGTGTTTTTGTTTGTCTATTTGCTCTAAGGACGGGAAAACGGAATAGCATTTAAGATGCTCATAATAACCATGCTCACAAATAACACAATCAATAGCTCGTAGGTTTTTTTCCGAAATCATTTTCAACTAACTTGTCTCCTAACAGTGGAGACATAGAGTGCTTTCATCTGTTTGAGATCTGGCCTTTAATTGCTTCGGATTAACATTAAAACACTGGAATGTTTACCAAAAATGTCCTGGCTATCATTTCATGCATGTTATTTCATTTTAAACACTGTTATATATAAATGGCAAAATATTCACTGGTAACAGCAAAGATAAACTTGGAAATTAATTCAGTCTAAGGTCTCACTTCCCCATTGATTATGCAGTCAGGGCTTAGTTAGACAGGTGAAAGGGTCTCAGTCAAACCAGTGTAATATTTGCCAGAGCACTAGAAACTCACAGCACACGTATGTTCTTATCCAGGGAGGCCCCTTTTCTCGGTGAGCAGGTAAGCCTTCCTGTAGAAAAATAATATGTGGAATGTTGGAGCCAAACGTGTGCTGCTGAAAGAGCTCGGGGTTTTGTTTAATTCTGTTTTGTTTTTCAGTGACTTTACTGCAGATGATGTTTCTCAGAGGTTTATGGACAGTATAATCAAATACCAGGGAGAACATGAATTCTTGAACATTTTTATAGCTCATATGTTAATAAGAGTCTTACAAACCCTCATTCTGAACAGACATCTAAAAAGACATGGCATACCCCTATCTTAGTTGTTTACTTACTGCATCCCAGCTAGGTATTATCATTAATAGCATTATTGCCAGAAATGATTATCCCCTGTGGATGTATGGCCTCTTGTATTTCAGTCTGCTCCGATTTTTGATCATATAGAACACCTGTGGAAACTACATAAATAGCTAACCAAAAGGTAGGAAGTACCACAAAAACATGTTGTGATTTGTTTTCTCACGTGACTTAGTATCTGGAAAAGGGCAGGAGAAACAGCAGGAGCAAGCTGTCCATGCACACACAAATGTTCCTAGAGCTATAAAAAACAATGAAGAAAGAAAATTCCTGGTACACTAACTAACACCTATGAATAAGCACAGTTCACTTTGAGAAAAATAACTGCAAAAGTAAAAGAGACAAAATCAAATTGTATATTCACTTACACAGGTGTAAAATTTAGGTGATATGCCATGGGTATAACAGAGCAAAGAAGCTGGCCCGCAGAATGCATCTTTTTAATCCTGCAAATGTTCCCCTAACCAGGCTGAAAAAAACATACAAGGTTAGAGGATAAGAGATCAGGCAATGTAAAATCAGTGCCACACAAAGATTTGAGAAGCAGCTTTCATCAGACCTGTCCAGTTCTAGATGTTTAAAATCGTCTGTGTGAAAGGAAAGAGAAGACAGAGGAAAATCACCTCCTTGTTCGAAAGAAAATGTTAGTTTTTTGTAAAATTATTTTAGTTTGAGTGGGTTGTGAAGAGCATTAAAGGAAATGAACAGAAAAAGTGTTTTCATCAGTTGTTAGCTCGTGCTTGAAAAGCTCAAATACTGTTTCATTTTAATAGTTCAATCTCAGCATCTATGTATTCCTCGGTGAAGAATACAGGCGTTGACAATGCAAAGAACCTGTGAGGTTATAGGTAGATGAGAAGAGCACAATAAGTATTAGCTGGCAGTACTTTCCTTCCCGATGCAAGGGCACAATGAGGTTCTGATCCAGCGCACTCAATGGAACATTTCTCGTTAACAGGAATGTGCTCTGAGGTACATGCAACGTTCTCCCGTTTAGGTCCGCAGCTCTTCGTCGGTGGCTGAGTGACCTACTCTGTATTATTCAATATGGTTAAGTAGTGTGTACATCGGCTATCGTAATTTAAAACAAAATCAAGGCTATAAAATAAGCCGCATTTGTTCCTTTTATTTAGAAAAGTGTAATTTTGTTTAGATTACAACTTCTGCTGCTGCTTCACAGTGTGTTTTGTAAAACTCTTAGGACCTGCTCCTACCACGGGATGCATATCCTCTGCAAAATACTGCCTGCCCTTAATGGCACCAAGGGTAAATCATAGGAGGTACTGAGCAAATCACAGAAGCAGGCCCTTATTCACTATGTCATCCTGCTGTTAAATCTTCGCTAAAATGTGAGGGGAAACCTCGAGGCTTTGCCTTTTGCTGTTTGGTTGTTTCATAAAAATTATCAAGTGATGGCAAAATGCAAATATGTGAAGCTTTATGTTTTCTGATCCAAACATGAATTTACTTAAACAGGGAACCTCATAAGTATGTTATAATACTAAAATACAAGAGGTCATGCATCTACAGAGGATAATCATTTTCAGCAATAATGATAAAAACATTAATACTTAGCCAGGAAACAGTATCAATCAAGTTAGCTGCAAAAAGTATTTTAATCACAAACCGATTTACAGAAACACTTTATATACGTACAGCGCCCATTTGCAGCTGTACTGGAAAGTAAAATCTGAATTTTCTGAATAGATTCTGTCTGAAGAAAAATATAACACTGCACTAGTGCATAGTCTATGACGTAAGAAATATCAGACAATAATGTGTATGAAAGGTATACACAGGTAGTGAAATTCATGCTGCATACTCAGTGACCTTTAAAGAGGCAAACCTCAGATATCTAATAAAATGCACTTCTTGACTCTTTGGATGGGACTACATTTACAAGTAAAAGACCTCCAGATGTTTTGTACAGCCTTAAACCAAACTCCAGAATCTGTTAGGATTAACATTTTTCATCCAAACTCCTTACTGCGTAATGGACATTTTAGTCCTATAGAAGTGTCAGGGAGTTCTAGAGTGAGCTTCTCTGCATATCAGAAACCTGCCTGCCACTCATGGTCAGGATCTTGCTTTCCTGCAATTAATCTACAAATATAAATCTGAGATTTAAGTGTGCAGATTTCAAACCAAGAATTACCTAAAATATAGGTAAAATATTTAAATTGCGAATAGACATACATATAAAGCAAGGTATATGCTTAACCTCTGAGAAATGCAGTAACTGTCTCTTTCTGACATGTATACATACTTGTCAACAGAAGTCATATACGTGTGGCAGAGGAACACACACAGATGGGTTCACAGTTGCAGAAAGAGGACCTGAGCTTCAGACTACATTAGAAGATACATAAAAATATGGACTGCTTACTCAAAAGTATCAGAGACCATTACAAACAGGTTAAAACAGGCTATATAATAAACCAGTTAACTAATTTTAACAATATTACCTAAGAATAAGCTTGTTTTCAGAAGAATTTCAGTACTGGAACTCAGTAAATAATGTATCACATGTATAATGTTTCTATTAGATTTCTCTTGCCTTTAGGAGAACATAGCTACCTACTCTCAAATGTTTTAATTCTTCCTTGAAGGACCTAAGAAAAGGAAAGATCAGTTTCCAAAGATTAGTGTGTGTGTGTGTGTGTGTGTGTGTGTATATGTTGCTGTTTTTTGGTTTTTTTTTAATTCAGAAAATACAATCTACTGGTATTTCTTTGCTGATTATTGAAAACAGCTGAAACTAACACAATCCCTTTTTGTTTACTTCTGCATTTGTATGCCGGCATCAAAGACACTGCTAAAAGCTGGGAGTGTTACAGTTAAGTTTTCTGCCAGAGCTTGAATCAGTAAAGGAGAGTTTTTCTAGTGTGTCCTACCAAGCCTGGGTCTTCTTATACAAGCAAAGAAAAACAAAAAAAAAAAGAAAAAAAATTATCCCACCAGTGCCCATAAAAGGGGGAATTGAGATCCATGAACCTATTTATCTATTTATTTTTTCTCAGAAGAGATACTGTCGCATATTGTTAATCTTCATTTTCAAAGAGAGGTAAAGAAGAAGAGGCAGCATTTGGAGCAATCTATCACTGCCTTAACCAAGAGAAAGCCAGCCTTGGGGCTGGCAAGTTTTGGAGCAGTCTTCCCTCCCTCTTGCCTGCTTTTGGCCATTGGAGCTAAGAGGTGTTTTTTGTTTTATTATTATTATCATTCTTTACCTGCTTCCAAACAAGTATTTGTCTGTATTCCTGGGCTTAATAATTATAATTATAAATCAATGTGCATTAACAAAATACATTTATAAGAGCTTAGTTGGCTTGCTATTTACAGCATTATAAAATAAATATTATATAAACAATCCCAAGAGGCTTCTATTACCTTTTCTCAAAATCATTTTATGATTATCATCTCATAACCATTTCAGAAACAGACCATGTAGCTTTGTAAACATCTATTCAAATAATTCTGAATTTTCTCTCCGTTGTCCCACTATGGATATTTAAAAATAATAAAAAATATATCCCTGGGCCAGGTTACAGGGCACAGGAAAAGACAATTGGGCTCAAACTTGCCATACCATAACATTAAGGACAGCAATGCAGCCAGCTTTGCTTGATCTTAAGTAAAAGGGCAGCTCATACTGAGCAAGAAGCATGCCTTTAGATGTCCGCCAAATGTCTTGATGGTTGATGCTTCAACATAAGGATGATTAAGAAACCACACATCCTACCAAAATACTGCACTCTAAAACTTGGAATAAATTCCCCTTTCTCTAGCTGCAACATTTCTGAGCAGGGCTTTAGCACTCCATTATTGTGAATGTTTTTTGGCCCAAGGCAAAAAATATTGACAAAGTTCCACCTCCAAGACAGTTATTGTCTCTGTATACTTGATAGCAGCCTTCAGAAGTTCACCTGCCAGTATTAAATCCTTGGTTTGGGTGAGAGAAGTAAAAATTTGCTAGCATTCCAAGCTATTTTACTGTAGCAGCAGCTACAGCAGCAAATCAAATTGTTCTTTCAATTAAACCAGTTCAGTGCCTTAGAGGAGAAAGATCTAGCCTTCCTCTTCTCCAAAAAAAACTGCAGTTTATGCCAGGTCTGAAGTTTTTACTACAACTGAGAGGAAAAGGCTCAGATGTTCTTATTCTAGTGGTCAATAATCCACATCACTACGCACACACACCAGAAAAAAAAAAAAAGAAGCATGTCAAGCCATTTGCATATAACTGACAGCCTTTGCTAGAAGCCTGTGACATTCAAGTAGGCTAGGTGCCAAGGTCTTCAAGGGGGCCATCACTAGGTTTGAACCTTCCTTTTGCCAGCAGCATGCACCAACAGATTTGCTAGAAGCCAGCAATACATTGAAACATATCAGAGAGCAGGATCAAAAAATATGTCATGATGACGTCCCAGATTTAAGCAGGCCAGAGAAAACTCTTCAAGATGTACTAAACATCCTGAAAGAAAGAAGTCAGGCAAGTAAAATGGGAGCCTTACAGCAGCTGAGAGCAGGGCCTGATAACAGCAAGGAAAGGAAAGCTCATTCATAGAAACAAGTATCATTGTGACTGCTCTGAAGCGAAACGCTGCAATGCAAGTTTATCTGGTTCTGAATGAACAACAAAATGCCTTACTTTTCTGCATTCCCCAGATAAAGACATCTATCCAAGTACACAGCAACTGCCCCACATATGTGCAGAGTTTGTTTGCATGTGGAACGTGGAATGACAGCAATAGTTTACCTTGCTCTGTTTTCTTTTTCTCGTTTGTTTTTCAAAACAGTTCTCGCTCACTGGAATGAGCAGTGAGATAACTAAGATGACATCTGCTAACAGAATGTGTAACTGTCACCGTCCCACAAAGGGGACTAAGAGACCTGTGCGGCAGGATCCCTTTAAATGAGATGGCCATGGCTACACAACGATGGAAACCAAATGACCCCTCATGGGTAATCTATCCAGGTTAGAGAGGAGGTCACTGCAGGGGCACTACCAAAAGGCATGCACTCTGCATGGGAGAGCAAAAGCATGTCCAAAACCTGCATTTCACAGGCATTAACTTCAGAGACTGCAAACTCTTTCCCTGATGCTTTTTAAAAGAAAACTTTTAAACATCATAACACCCAGCCAATGCCTTAGTTTGAAACAAAACATAAAATCCTCTGCCTTTCCTGTAAACACTTCATACAGCCATCATGGCAGGAGACATGAGACAGCTTCAAATTGACTTTTATGTTGACTTTACGACAAACCACCTTTTCTGCATCTGTGTGAACATGTGGCCTTATGTTCAGAACAGAAAGGTACCACCACCTGCCCTGAGACTACCTTAATCAGGATCAGAATAACACTGGCTGAGCGTATGATGGCCAGGCTCTCTAAGAAGGAAGCCCACCCCTCAATGCCCACTCAATTTCATGGAAGTTGAGGACACTCAGTATTTCACAGGATCAGGCCTTATGCTGGCATAAAAATGTTATTCAAAACTGGACCACTAAATGGAGAACTATTACAGCTCTTAACAGAGACTCTTCCTTTTTTTTGCTCCAAACTTGTTCGGTAGATAAAAATTTAGGTGTGCTGTATCACCTGCTTTACCTACACAATACTTTCACTGGCCAATTTCAATATGTTTCTGAAAACATAAACATCCTGTTTCCCAGTTCTAATACATTTTCTGCCATGTTCCTCTCCTTCACCATTTTCTCGATCCTTCCAGTTGTACACACAAACACACGCAGACTCCCCCATGCCAAAGGCAGAGGAGTAAATCCAGCTTCTCTTCACTGATTATGGGACTGGTTTTAATTTGTGCAATAGTCCTTTTGATAACAATGCCTAGTTAAAACTTCCATTAAAAGTCTGTATCAGTCATTTAATGGAGGAAGAATCTAATAGGGTTCCATTGGAACTCCTCCATTAACTTTTAACAGAATTCTTTCTTATAGTCAGTGTTGTAAAACAGGGATATTTCACAAATTTAAGACCAGGCTCATTCTCCATGGGGTGACAGTTAGGTCATCGCTTCCCAATCTTTTTTTGGGTAACTACATCAGTTCACCATCTGAGCTGCAACAATCAGTCTCTTCACAACTTATTAATTGCAACTTGCACTCACTCTCTCTCACTGGACTTAAAATCTCAAAGTGCCCTGAAAGTCCCAGTTGTATGGCTGGTCATAACGTATGTAATAAAAAGCACAGCCACCAGTTTCCAAAAATATATATATAAATTTACCAACCATTACCAATCAGGGACTAGACCTATCACAGTATGTATCTGTCCAACCTTTGTTCAAGAACCTGAACTGCCACGGTGATGAACTGATTTCTAAAGAGATCTTGGCAGATCTGTCCAAAAACCACGCTGTATCTATACTGGCACACAGATCAGTTGCTAGAGAATGGTTGCATAGGTGATACTCTTCCACACTTAAGTTTACTGGGAAAAGAGCACACAACAAAACTGAGACCAGCTTCCTGCAGTCATTAGCCACTCTACACATTCATAAGATTGCCATTATCAGCACTTACCTAATGTTCTTTGGTAAGTAAATCTCAAAATCCTTCACACAGGAAGGTAACTACTGCTAACTTCATTTCACAAGTGCAAAAACTAAGGCCCAAGGAAGAGAGGAAAAGAGCCCAGGTTTTCTAATTCCCACCCTTCGAGACAGATTTTGAAGTCACCAGTCACCAGCAGTGTTCCTTCAGGAACAAGTTAAAATAAGGGAATATTTAGGTTCTTAGTAAAACTCTGAATGGTGGAAGTAAAATTTAGCATGACAGATCTCCAACCACACGAACATGAGGTACAGGTGCATGTGGGAAATTAAAAGGGATTTACTTGGGAGATTCCAGCCCAACTAAGTGAATTGCTGTAGTGGAACAGGTCAAACCTCTGACTGCCATTGCTGGCTTCAAATCCCTCCACCCACAGAAAGCAGGGGGAAATATTGTCGAGATTATCCTCCTGTCATACTTCCAGAATTAAGAATTTCATTAATCACCGAGGAGTTCAAAGATCCTGTAAATCTGATTCTGTTCGCACTTTAACCAGCTTGACACTGATGCAGCTGTGAATCCATTGGCTGCAAATGAGGTACCCCAAATTGCATATGCATAACTAAGAGGAATCAAGTTTGTAAATGTTATGATTTCCTTAGTCTCAACTGGCAGTCTCAGCAAACTTGAGATGGAGTGCTGAAAATCGACCTGGTGTGTTTCGCAGAGCCTCTTTGGAAGAAAATAGGAACGAAAGCAATTCTTTTTTCATTCTACCCTGCACAAGCTTAAAAAAAAAATCAAAATGCAATAAAATGTCCCTAAGATACATGTGGTTGTATACACACCTTTCTCAAGATGTAGAATCAGTCAGCGTTTGGCCTTGTGCTTCACGATACACTGAACTAAGCAGATGTTTTACTATCATTCTGCAGGATTTTACTCACAAGTTTGTTTATACATAAATACACACACACATGCACACACTCAAAAGCTTTTCTTGGGCTAGATAATATGCCCCAGAAGTGCAGACAAAAAATGGAAAAAGATAAAAGAACAGTGCTCTCTTTCTTCACAATATTTTTATTATCTGGAAAAAAAGACAGCAAGGAAAAGTTCTGGGAGTGCAGGGTTTTTGTTTCATCCAGTTGTTCATCATGTTCCACTCCAATGAAGAAAATGGAATTACACAAAGGAAAGGCCAATGAAAACAGGCAAAATAGGAGGGTTTCTAAACAAGAAGAAAAAAGCTCTCACAAAAATATAGTATGAAGAAAGAAACATGTTTGTATGTGTGAAATCATCTAAGCTTCACCTAAACTTTTGGACAACCTCTTCCACCTGTCTCCAGCATAACCACCGGGAAATGTAACCAGTAGCTAAGTAGAATAGTAGACAATGGTTTCTCATATAGGAAACTTGTGACAGGAATATATCACAGAAAAAAATTAAGGAAATCTTAATTTAGCCATTCAGTCTTAAATTACATCAGGATTAGGCTATGAATGCTCTCCAACCCATTTTCCACCATGCAGCTACACTTGTATCTGCCCTGCCCTTCTACAGCTCACCACCCATTACTGCATCCTTGTACTTTTACATTATGATTGTACATCTCAGCATCCCACTTGCTCTTTGCCTTAAAAAAAAAAAAAAAAAAAGAAAGAAAAAAGAAACAATGGCAAAATGTAGCAAAGTACCAGATCTCCAGTGCTATTGAATCAAGCACAGAGAGAAATGATGGTTCCAGTCATCTTGCTTTCAGGAAAAAAAAAAAAAAAAAAGGCTTTGAGACTATTTTCTTTAGGAAGCAGGGAAACTCGAGAACAGATTTATCCCCAGTGTTTTAGCATGCCAGACAAAGATGAAGGCTGATAGAATGAACTGCTAGTGCTTTAGATTCATCTTGGGTACCAAGAGATATCTAAAGTACTTCATGGTTACCATGTCAGGCAAAGACTACAGAGCTGCAAGTTTCTAAAGGATATGTATCACTTCAGAACATTTCACTCACTGTACACCTGTACATATACAATTTACACTGGTGTTCAATCACAAAGTACTTCCAAGAAACTGGATTTAGTCTGTGAAAACAGGATAGCTGAAGCTCAACTTATTTCTAAGAACAAATCGAGTTACATCTGGTGCAGTCTGCCAGTGAACATGGATTCAAGTGATGATGTTGGGACTTTGCACAGAAGCAGCTGAGGAATGGAGATACGTTCTGTTTGCTGATAGGAGCGGTAATCCCTGCTGCTGTGGGAGCGGTAACCTTCAGCACAAGGGCAGCTGCAAAACAGTGGTGATAGTGAGAAATTTTCACAGTTATTTTTGCTACATCTTTGGTCTCAGCAAACTTCCCATAGCACTGACAGCACCATAAACTCACGGGGCTTTGGCTAGATGCATATAAAACACAAGCACACAGCAATCAATCAAAGGCACAGAAAAATGGAAATGGGCAAGGTGGCACTGTGCTGAGGAAGAGGATTACAGCGACTATACATTTAGCTGATTTTTTCCTAAAACTGCTACAAACAGTATCCTCCAATCTAGAAACCATCTAGAAGAAGAAATCAGAACCTGTTAAAGTACAAAGCATTGCAGGGATGCTCCTGGTTCAGTCTTATTGAAAAGTAATGTTTTATTCCCATGTGCTCTTTCCAGAAAGAAAATACATTGCAAGGGGACCAATCTGGAAAGATGTATCTTAGCAAAAGCTAAGTTGGCAGTGCAGCATGTAAGGTAGGGCTTTCCTTGTGTAAGCTGAGCGGGTAACCTGAGGAACTGGGCAGTTCAGCTGAGGAAGGGAACTGTACTTCATCGGGATCTACTAGAAATTGGGAACCTTCAAAAAGCAAATGCTTATGATTATATAAGGAGAAAGAATTAAGAAAGACTGATGACAAAAATTTATCTCTGTCCCAGACAGATAATGGAGTAACTGGCCTGTTTATCTGATCATCCAACAGTTTTTACTCCATCTACTTAACAGATCCCTAATGAAGCAAATTAAAAGTTCAAATGAAGAAGTATTCTTCAAGCATGATGTCACTTAACAAAATACAATGTAGCTCGTATGCTACATACTGCCTGTAATGGAATCCATATAAGGGATAATCTTTATAAGAAAGGATAAACCCTACAAAGTTTGCTACAAGACTTTACTTTTATAGTGTCTCTCCTTACCTTTTACCCCATATTAGCCCTTCATCATGATCCTTAACTTTGGGGGCAGAGTCTGTGCTCAAAGTTTCTGAACAGTGACTTACTGAACAGGCTCTGATCTTGATTCAGAGCCTCTAGACAAAATGTTTGTTTCTCTAATCAAAAATAACAACAGTAATTTTACAAGTATATAAATGTAATTTTTAAACAAAGCCAAAGACTGTTTAAAAATCTAGCTAACGAGAAAATCCAGGATTTAAATGCTCGTGTTGCCTGCAAACTTTAATTCAAGTAAACTGTTCAAAACCACCAAGAGGCGGCCTCATGGTGCTCTGTGACCTCCTGAGGAGGGGACGCGCAGAGGAGGCTCCGGTCTCTGCCCTGGGATCCGAGGGCAGGACGCAGGGGAAGGACACAGAGCTGGGCCAGGGAAGGGTCAGGCTGGGCACTGGGAGCCGTGTCTGTGCCCTGACGGTGCTCTGGCACTGCAATGGGCTTGCTAGGGAGCTGGTGGGTGCCCGTGCCCGGCAGTGTTCAAGAGGTGTCTGGATAATGCCCTCAGTTATACGCTTTAACTTTAGGTTAGCCCTGAAGCAGTCAGGCAGTTGGCCCCGATGATCTTTGTAGGTCCCTTCCAACTGGACTAGTCTCCTCTAGTCTAGTTTAGTCTAATTTTCGAAATTTGTTTAGGTTTCTCTCTTTTCTTCCTGTTAGAAATGCATCAATAAAGGAAACGCACATGCTCTGAATAGCACTAAAATTTGCAAGAACAGAGGCATGTCTCTGCAGCTTGATGAAAAAATTCTACATTACACATAATACAACCAACATGTAAATATAAAGGCTGAGGATCCAAAAAAAAAAAAAAAAAGTACAAAGAGTACAGTCTACTGGATATACCTCAAATGCAGAAACACCTGTGCTAATTACATCACTGACACAAGATAAGTGCACAGCAATCAGACGACAAAGTGTTAACAGTCAGTGAGTTGCCATGTAATTACCATTGCATCCAATGGAGTTATCCAGTACTGTATGTCCCGCATTGTTCGTGTTATTAAGTGGTAACTATCAAATTACCACGTGTCATCACTGTAACATTAGGTTGATCCACTATGGAAATTCATTCTGCTCAACAGCAGTCCAAATTCTTCATTTTGTCCCTTTGGTGATGAGGACAGGTGGATTACGTACTGAGCTCTACTAAAGGCTAAAGGACTAGGTTAGGCACTTCATAGATTAAACTTGATCAAATAGCCTGATTCTGCCACCTTTTCCCACTATGAGTTTCATTACTCTACTGCAGATGGGATAATACTTGACAGGGTACTACTATCTGTCCCAAAGTGATCATTTTCTCCTTAAATTTCCTGTAAAACCTACATCAACTTTCCCTCTCTACAGCTATAGTAGTTGCTATCTTAAAAAAATAAAGTAGAAAAGCAGGTTTTGCCTGCGGTAAATGGAAGCGAGTCAAAGACGTCAGGAGATCCATTTAGGACTTACACTGTTACTAATCTATTTTAGTGAGAAGACAAACAGAAAATATTACTATGATGGGAGGAGAGAGTATTTGTGTTGTGTTATTTTTTTTTAAAGGGACAAACAAATATATCATGATAAGCTTTGACTTACATGTTTTCTACATCTATATTTCCGTGCAGAACAAAATTAAGTGTTAGAAGAGTTTTAAAACAGGAATACGCACCAGCCTTGGAAACAGTGCAAGCGAGGGAGCAAAACTGCAAGTGTAGCTCTCCACCTGGGAACCTCCCACACTACAACAAACTCATTAGCAACTGCTAACAAGCCACCTGGTGTGAGCCACATGATAAGTGAAAATACAATGGCGAGGATGTTATGAAAATGGTTATCACCCATCAGTGCATTCACTACAAGGAGTATTTTGCACACATATATTTTACATTAACACTTGGAAGGTGCTCAGATGTTATGTGAATGGGAGCCCACACAAGAGCCCACACAGATGACACAGTGGTTTCAAGGGCTTGGGATTGTTCACTATTACCTTAAGTGACATTTAAATATAGCCAAGTATAAATATAAATATAGCCAGTATAGCCAAATTCATACACAAACGGAAGTTAAGGACATTAGGGGGACTAAGACAATTGCACAACAATGTAAATAAAATTTGAAATATTATAAAAGATTTACCAAAATAAGAAGAGAGAGTCCTTTTTTACCATGATTAGGTAGCATATGGCAGAGTCCCTGAGAAGACAAGACACTTACTTTTTCACACAGGTTAGCAGAATAAAATATACAGTCTGGGGAAAGTAAGATCTACTGACAACTACCATGTGTCATCTTCGCTAGGCCTGGCCTCATGTTTGCAAGTGTGTATGACTTAACGTAGAGGTAAAACAAATCTTTTTTTTTTTTTTTTTTTCCTTCTGAAGAAAGGCCTGAGGACTCAGAAAGACCTGAGGCAATGAGCCTTTTCTTAGCAGAACACTTCGACCCCAACATCTGCAGCTCATGGCTGAGTTCTTGGAAACACGTCATTGATAGGGAAGGGCAGTCCTTTGGCTACATCTGGTAAAAATGGCTTGAAAGACGTTTCTTTGCCAAAAATTGCTCACTTCACTTCCCCTTTTGCACTTCCACACAGAGCACTTCTTACGTCTTGCTACATCTCTCTGAATCTCAAGAGTGGCTCAGTGGCTCAAGTTTACAGCAGTGGAGATGTATAAAGTTTTCAAGTATCAGGCACTAACAGCTAGCTAGCAATTATATATTTTATTGTCAAATCATGCATTGTTGTCTCTTCAGCAATTTACCTCCACCTTTTCAGTGTTTTCTAGAATCTCCCCTCATGTGCCAGTAGTTTCAAAGTTGTTTAATAAGGAATGGCAGTCAGTCGAGCCAAATGACAATTGGAAGAATAACACCTTGCAAGCAATCTCAAGAAGACCAGAAGCGAGAAATGGGAACAGGTTCATGTCCTCATATTACGTCCAGGTTGTTCGTACACTGTCAAATATAGTGCCTCCACCTCACAAGGCATATTGTTCTGTTTATAGTAACAAACATGGTGGAACAGTGTACACGTAATTCAAGAGGTTTCACCACTGTGTCCTCTAGCTCTGCTCTAAGGGGAGACTGTGAAAGAGTAACAGCATCCTAGCCTCGTCTACACTACTTCTTGCACCATTTATTACCCCAGCAGTTTCTGTACAAAGAACTTTTATGTAAGGTTGTGAATATTTCCATGACGCAATGACCAGTTAATAATAAGTTTCGGGCTAGTGCTACCTGCGGTGCTCATTGCAAATAATGAAAAAAGTTATGGAAGGGGGAGAACAAGGACATTGCCTCTTTAATTTTGCATGCATGATAATGTTTTTAACCACTAAGGTCATACCTGCATGTGATGACTGACAACTTTTCAGCTTGATTCAAAGCAAACAGCTGTTGGTTTGATTGCCTAGCAACTAAAAGTTGATGGATGACCCTTAAGATGGATAACTACCATAAATCACCTCATTCAGACTCTCAGGGAAAAAAATTAAAAAACAATGGTTTTCATGACATTTGCTGCACTCCATAATGTGCCATGATAAATTTGGCTGCCTTATGGATGCACAGTTGTGGCTGCTGAAATTAGACACTTTTGTTTTCTGCATTCTGCACTTCTTGTAGCCCCCTCTGTAAGGTGTGTTCATACTAATATACTCCACTGTCAGAAGAAAGCAGAATACCAGAAGCTACTGTCAGTCACCACAAGGCAGGGAGAATCTGTATTGAATCTCTGCATCACCAAACAGCTTTTAATCAGGAAACAGCAGTCTTATATCATAGCTATGGCACTGGGCTACATGCATTAATAATGGTTACAATATATTTAGTGTAATGACTTGACCCCGGTCAACATTATTGATGCTGTGATTAATATGAATTTGATAAACTGCTTCCTCTTTGAAGACATTTTGTATGTTTCTCAAGCAAGAGAAAAATACTTTTTATGTATAAGTAAATACAGGAGGACTTCACAAAAGCATTCTGATCTCAGCTGCACAGGTGTAAAAACAGATTTCTCAGGATTTATACTAGCATCCCTGAAACTGGAATCTGGACCACAAAAAAAATAAAAATCCTCATTTTCATCTCATTAATAGGAAAAAAAAAAAACGTTAACCATGATTCTAAATGGAAGACCATATTCTTCCCAGAGAGTGTTCAGACAGAAAGGGAAATTCCCTTTTATTGTTCTAGATAATAGGATTTCTCTGTTTGTTATGTACAGAATACATATGCATTCAAAAACAGATGTTCATAATTGTTTCCATTGTTTGGATTTTTTTTTAAACTCTTGAGCTTGACTATTCATATGAAAACTCTCTTACTGAATTTGGTTTATGACAGCAAAGTGATTTCTGGTTTTGTTTTAGAAAAAAAAAAAGGAGATAGTTTAGTGCAAGATTTAGTATTTCCTCGTGGAAGTGTTGTCTTACATGTTAGTATGTGAGGAGTTCGTCAAGGACAACAAATGTGGCAGAACTACCTTCCTCTTAGCTGATACATGTCAGCCCACGTGAATAAACTGCTGTCCAATGTAAAATTTTTGGACAGTACTGTAATTCCCAAACTGTGATACATGACCCATTGAAGGGGGGACAAGTAAAGAGGGACCCAAGCTATGGTTAGAGGCATGAAAAAGAACTCAAAAAACTGAATCATTCTGAAATGGAAGATAATGAAAATTAGAAGTCAAATGGAAAATAAGTAATTTCAGCTGGGGAGCAGGGGGTTACCTGGGCAAAGCAACTGGGGAAATGATGGTAAGGAAAGAAAGTTTCAAGTTGGGACTGAGATGACGGAATTCTTGGGGAAGCATGCTTGAGATCTGCTTGTGCTGCCAGCTTCATGTTGTATCCAGATCTCTGCTACCACCTTCAAGAACCTTCCCCTTTACTGAAGTCAGCTGAGCATCTTCTGAATTCAAATTAATTCACTTCTAAAAATCAAAAGTCATGTTTCAAAGTGTGAAACACATTCTAATAGACTCAGTGAAGCACAGAGAGGTGTTGGTGGTACAAGATCAGAAGTAATGCCTTAGCTGAACCATGCCTTGAGATTTTGAAAAGGTTGTAAGCATTTTTACTAGAACACATATTCTGAAAATACAAGGTATGTTTTCACTTGCAAGATCCAGAACTTCATTTCTAAGTTTTACATGGAGGTGGAAGGTAAGCACAGTATGCATCAGGCTGTTTAGGTCTGCTGTATATCTCAACAATCAACAGTGGTGATGGTCCACAAGGTACGTGTGCAACTCACTAGAGTCTCTTTCTTTGTACCATACCTCAAGCGGTAAGCGCCCATATAGTTTAGATGCTCTGCCTCTCAAGCAGAGATGAAAGCAGCAATGTAACAATGCTAGTTGGAATGCAATTTATTTAGAGCTTCTGAAATTTCAGATCACAGCATTCTATAATCAATACTTCGCGTTATTCAGCCACAGTACCCCTGCAGCTGAGAACCTAACTAGTATAATTCACACAAGCAAGAGTCTCAAGTGCACCTAGATGTGTTTCACATAAAAGCACTTATATGTGTATAACATTCAGGCGCAGTCTCTATTTATTGTCTCAGCTTTAAGTCCCGGATGCCTCCGTGAAGGACCCACTAAAGAGGACAAGACGGCATGCTGGCCCTTTAAAACTGAAATGCTTGTTTCCTTTCCGTAAGAAAAGTAAATCATGCTATAGTGAGTGGAGCTTTGAAAAAGCATCCATCCATTAAAGTTCATGGATCCTCGTTTCCAGATTGTCCCTCCCCTGGCTGTGTCTCAAGTTACAGCCTTGTACAATCCAAGTCTAAATAATATTCACTATGATAAATGACACCATAACTCCGATATCCACAATCAATCTTTGCTTTAAAGATACATCCATCTTCAATAATGTTGATGGGGATTCTGTAAAATGGGAAACGTGACTGTTTTCCCGACCTCCTAACAGTGGGGGAAGGAAGCTCTGAGTGATGGCTGTCAGCCCACATCTGGCTGCAAAAATAAATTAGCCTTATGTAGACAAATGAAAGGACCAGCCCTGACTAGAAAACAGCCACTCCTGAGCAATGGCTAATTTATAGGACTCCTTTCTGGAAAGTTCCTAGCTGAGGCTACAGTCTCCTTAGCTATCTCTTTAAATGATATCTGATGCTGTAAATAACTTCAGCGTGGTAGGAACTATGCAAAGTACAAAGAGTGATTTGGTGGGGGAAGGGGAGGAGACAATAACTTTCTCACATTCTTTGTACATGATCAAAATGTAAAATTCGGCCACTGAAAACACACTCATGCACACACGCAAACAAAACTTTTGTTTCAGCAAAAGTGTTGCTATATTTTGAAAATACTCTCCCCTTTGTTCGACAGACGACTGTTTTCTGCTTTAACTCCTTTGTCATCTCCTGGGCTGCAGGACTGAGGCAGCAGCGTGCAGACATCCAACTACTCGGTGCCAGT
The DNA here is from genome assembly GCF_964034855.1 of Anser brachyrhynchus. Lineage (NCBI taxonomy): Eukaryota > Metazoa > Chordata > Aves > Anseriformes > Anatidae > Anser > Anser brachyrhynchus. The sequence continues at coordinate 99,614,596 of NC_137695.1, forward strand.
GACACCTTGAGGTTGGGGGATTCTTCCCCTTGGTCGGGGCTGCGGACTTCTCCTTGTGCCCACCTGCCCGCTGCTCATCAGGGGAGCGCCTGGGGGTCCCTCCAGGTCACCTCCTCCGGGCAGGTGCCGCACGGCTGGGGCACAGCCCAGGGACACCCTGAGAAGTGACCCACTGCGTTTGTTTCAGCGCCTGGATTCCGAACAGCTTGAAGGAAAATTTAAAGAGGAAGGTGGAAGAAGACTCCCTGTCTCGCTGCCTTACACGAAGCACAAACCCCTACCTGCGCACAGGACAGTGGCTGCCCCTTCTCCACCACTGAAATGCTTTATTCCCTCATTCTTTACGCCTTTGACCTTGCCCTGCTGTGGAAAGACGCAGGACTTTAATCCTGCTGGCGGACAAAATACGGGGTTTACAAACAAACAACCCCCCCAAACCGGGAGAGCTTCGCGGGAGGCGTCGGAGAAGCAGGCGAGGGCAGGCTGCTCCTGCAGCCGGCCGGCCGGCCCCGCATCTGGGCACCGCAGCTCCCCGGGGGAGGTCCGGCGGCGGCGGCGGCGGCGAGGGTTAATTCTGTGAAGGTTGAAGGACTTACAGTAATGCTGTGAAGACAGAAACATCACAGGCTTTCCTGGCAAGAGGCTCGCAGAGGGTAGGAGGGGACTGCGAAATGAACTCTCTCAGGCTTTGTCGTGTACGTTTCCCAAGGCCCGGCCTGGCCCCTTTGATAAATGACACATGTCATTCTGTCAGGGGCTGACACTGCAGCTGGGAGGGCCGGTGATGTATGGCTCCGCTGAAAAGGAAATCAACTTTTTGGCACCAAGCAAGACTGTGCCCTGTGTAAGGATTTTGTTTCTCAAAAAGTGAAAGATAGACTTAGGATTTAAAAAAAAAAAAAAAAAAAAAAAAGTTGAAAAACAGATTGAACGACAGCTTACACTTAACATAAATTAACTCGGTAATGGTGAAATGTGCTAGCCTGTGATAAATAAAAGCTACATTAGTCAATTATTAATCACACTCCAACTTGTAGCCAAAACCCATGACTTAAATCTGAGGCCTGAGCTGCCTTACAAACAGATAAGACAGTGTTTGATAGATGTCTTGCATAGTGTAATCAGGAAGGAATCAAAGGCTTAGTGGTTTAACCAGGGGGAATGTGGAAGGTTCTGGAAACTGAGACTGGGTAAAGTGGATAACTGGATTGAAAGCGCCCTTTCACTGGGGATACAGTATATCTTTTGACTGCTTAAAAAGAGAGAGAGACAGAGAGAGAGAGAGAGAGAGAGAGAGAGAAGGGGGGAGAGAGACATATCTGAATTTGGTTTAATCTTTTTTTTATATACAGGAATGTCTCAAAACTGTATTTCCCTTCCCCACCTCCCACCACCACCACTGTGTTAAATCATTTAAATCTGATCACTATTAAATGGATTCTCACCGAGACATCAAGTGTTTCAAATATGATCGTTTTGCACGGATTACAATTTAAGCATTTTATTTAATCGAATGAACTCGCATCAGGCTGCAACACATTCATGCAGATACAAGCTGTAGAGAAAAAGCACAAAGCTGCATAAACTAAACGATTCCTATTCAACCAGACTGTAAAGACAAAATAAAGGATTCCAGATACAAAAAAAAATACACATCCAAAAACACCGTGGGGGGGGAGGAGAGGAGAAGGGATGCAGTATCAGAAAAACAGCCTTACGCCCATCTGAAAGGCTGAACTTGCACATCACCTTGATGAGATGCAATCACAGACTAGCTCTGGTTTTTGTTTATCCTCTATATGCAGAGCAGTATGACAGCAACTGAACCCAAAGGTGACTTTCATCCCCTGACCAGAGAGAGAACTGGCACAAGACCCATGTAGCAACAAACTACCTAGGGGTTGGGCTGAAAAGCTCCTAGCTTTCTGTTGGCCCCCTATCCAGCAGTGAAATTCGGACTGGGCACGCGTTTCACCATCTTCCTCCCAGCATGGATGCTCTCCTGCCTCCTCCATGCCCTCTACAACATTGCATCATTGAAAATTCAAGGTTTCGTCTGATACATCCAGCCTGCAATAGAAGTATTTCTTGGATGAGTTGTAAACTCAGATCCTGATCTAGCAATGGGCTGTACATGGGCGCACCCCTGTGACTGCATGAAGCCGGCTGCTGGATCAGGGTGTTCGGGACAGGTAAGTCTCTTTCTAGCATCAGTTGTGTTTTCACTAGCAATTAATAGAGAGTGTCACTGGGAACGGGGCTCACAAAAGCGCTTAGGCACTTCCCTGGATCAGTCCTTAATGAGCGCTGCTATCAGCTGTAACACTGTATAAATGTTTGTTTCTCGATCACTAATTTACATATACTTTCTATCATTTCTAGTGATGTACCAGTCATATCAGTTCATCAATGACTTTTTCAACTCCCCCGAATCCTCGGACACGATGCATAATTGCAGTATCGCACAAGTGACTAGCTTTTATCTAGGACACAAAAAAGAAGCAGATCCAAATGAGCAAAGTAAACATTCACAACAGCAACCAAGAAGGACTTCATCAGACAATTTCCCCAGCCACAAAAGCACTGCAGAGAAAACCTCTGACCTTTAAAAAGAATAATTTACCTTTCCCCTTCCACACACCATATTACTACTTTATCGTACATAATATGGTAACTTTTACATGTTTTTATGTGGGGCAGGGTCCAATGTGCTCAGTGCTGTACACACACACTGTGAAACAAATGAGCTTTCAATGTTAATCAAGTGAAATTGCATTTTTCAGTTTACACACGCTGTATATGTTTGGCTTTTTTGACAATAAAAAGATGAGAACAAAAATGAAATTATCTATAACCGTAAAAATTATGCCACCAGTTATAGCCAAAGTTTAAAGTATGTACACATTCATATGCACGTACGTAGGTACATTAAACGACATACATTCACTTGCCCTCCAACCTGCCGTCAGGATTTTACATGATGAAATAATGTATTACTGTAATGTTACGTACTTGATGCAGTGGTGTGGACTTACCAGTAAACCCGAAAAGCAATCCAGGTTACCTCAGTTTTTAGAAGTAAACTTACAGTTTCACTCAAGCAAAATCTCAGATAATCTCAACCAGCTGAAAATGACAGCAGTTGTCTAGATCAGAGCAGCTATATACCCACTCACCAACTTCAAGGTGGTGCAGAGAGTGCTTAACTGAGGAATTTAAAAACAAAACAAAAAAAAGCACAAATTTCAAAGTAAACGAAATAGGGAGATCCTTTGAAACACAAACTTCAGTGACAGGCCCTACAGACAGTACAGCTATTTTCTCAATGCATGTAAAATTTGACTATAGAAAGAAAGATAAGGAGCAAGGGAAAACTGTGTATTCAAAAACACATGCACACCGTCTGGTGTTTTAAACTTTTGCCTTCCTATTGCTAAAATATCATTTTTTTTAAAGTCCATAAAATTTCAGATAGTGTGCAAAATGTTTATATATTACCAAGGTCTCCCTTTAAAAGGTTTATACTTTTACTTTATGACCTGTCCTTGATTTGACACTTCCGCTCATCAGAAAGGGATTTATAAAATAATCCTGAAGGTGAGGAACAGACATCTGTCAGGGACTGGCTGAGTTTCACTTTGCGAAATTTAAGAAGGGAGAGAAATCCTGTTAAGCTCTCTTTAGTCACCAATAGACATCAAAGGTAATAATTAAAGAAGACAGACGTCATAAAAATAAATTTATGTAGTTCTTTATAATGCACAAGCACTCTAGTGTGTAAAACATCTATTAGAGTGAAAGAAAATACAACATTCCAAATGAGCAAAAATCTGTTTTGTTTGAGGGTTTTTTTTGCCTACTTGAATAACATTAAAAAAAAAATACAAGTTTAAACTAAAGTCTTTCAAAACCTTTGCCATCTGTGGGTACATGAACTATGGATGACCCCGAATGATTTGCACTCTGCTCAGAATCCCTTAGAAAGCACGGGAAAAAGTATCATTAAGAATGACTGATGACTGCCAGTCATGGTTGACCTCACCCAAGCTTTGGTCTCTGCCTCAGTAATAAGCTGTCCTTTATTAGCACCAACACTCCATAAAAGGGGTGTGTTTAGTCACAGGATAGTGGCCTTCTAATGCTCATTGCTTCTCCCTGAAAGATTGATTAGTGCTCATTTTTACTGCCTTCACAGTATATACAGTGACAGTGCTGCAGAGTGTCAGGGCCTGCAATATTGATGATAAGTACAACTACAAACTAGAGGTTTGGAAAAGGCAGAGGATTGGGAGCTCACTCTTCTTTTCAACTGGAAAACACTACCAAAACAAAAAGAACAAAACACAAGCTCATGTATGAGCTACCGATATTCTGGTGAAGATAAACCTGGGCTAGGGAATTCCCCTTCCCTGAACAAGAACCATTTAAATTATAAAACTTAACAGGAAAGGTTGTATTTTATTTGGTTTTGAAAATGCACAGGCTTTCTTCCTTTCACCTACCAGATGTTAAGGCAAAAAAAAAAAAAAAAAAAATTTACCCAGAAATATGATTATTGTGTTTATTTCTTATACACTGATATTTCAGAATGGCTTTTAAGTAGTGACTTACAGGGAAGGAAAAAAAATCTTTTGTAAGCACAGAGAGTGAATGTTCCTGATTTGGACGCTACTGCAGTGCCCCTTTGCAGCAGCAGGTGCCTCTTTGAGGGTAAAAAAGAAAGGAAACGTGAAGAAAACATGTTGGCCATGTATCACCTTCTGCTCAAATCTGCCTGCATTAACATGACTCTTCTGCAGCTTTTACTCTCATATTCGAAGTCAATGGGATCGTTGCAAATTCCTCCAGTGAACTTAAGATCTGATGTATAACCTGGCATCATGGGGGAAGGACTGTATGGCAGAATCATGTAACATAGTATGCAATTCCATGCAGTGCAAAGAATATTTAAAGTAGAGCAAGACCCAGATGTGTTCCTTGCAAAGCATCAGCACCGCAGTGATGAAAGAGCAGGTAAGGATTCATGAACTTTTTCATATTAAGAAATTCCAACCTGAATACATTACTTGGAAGAGCCATGCCTTGACTTGATTTAAAAAGTAGAACAGAATTGAAAACAGTCTTTAAAATGGGTGTTTTAACCAGAGACTTTATAGCATACGAGGCCAGCTCAAAGTTATACTGTAGTAGTTTAATATGGAACAACTTGTCCATATGGCTCTTCCTGGGAACGAGTCATTTCACATGTTACAGCAAGATACAGCTGAAAAAAGGCATGTTTCACTGTTACTTTTATATAGCTGGGAACTTAAGCACAGCAACCTCATACCAAAAAGTATTACAGCAAGAGTTTACTGCATTAATAATAGGATGCCCTACTGCTGTGACACATTCTGTACTTTGAAATAAATATTAGTCACAATAGTTAGGTTTTAAATTCATATACTTTAAAGCTGAGCTGTAACTATGACACTTGCAATAGTGACGATTTGCCAATAAAGCCTATTAACCATTTCACAAAGAGCTCCTTCTTTTATTCAGTCTGTTGTACTGTTTTAAAAGTATCTTCTTGTAGCTCATTTAAAAATATTCTTACTTTAAAAGGAAAAAAACAACAACAAAATACTAGCACTTGAAAACCGGATATTGGAAATTCACGTTCACACTTTTGCATTGGATTATTAGCTTATGATTTCAGCGCACAGAGGTTACTTGCAACTAATACATCATTTCTTTTTTAATTTTAAAATAATAATTAAAAAATAATAATCTTGCTACATAACTACATCTTATGAGACATCACAGCCCAAGTCCAAAGCCATGAAAGTCAATGGCATGAGTCTTCCATAGACTTCTTTTGGGCTTTGGATCAGGCCCATCCTGGAAAGCATCCGTTCTTTCCTTTCTTTACATTTACCTTTCACTTTGTACATTCTTAGACATGTGATTGAAAAAAAAAAAAAAAAGCTGAATATGAAACCAATATTTTTTAAATCAAGGAAATTTGCTTTTAAAAACATAGAATTAAATCTGAGGCTTATGTAGTAAAACAAATTTTTTCTACTACAAACCTAGACATTCACACAGTTCCTAATTCTTTAGGTGGTTAAAACTGGCCCTGCTGTACAGAGGAAAACAGAGACAATGATAAGCAGCACTGTGACTATTAGCTTAGAGGGATTCTACTTGGCTATTTTCCTGC